>NC_088376.1:3957500-4185000 GCF_037993035.2 Macaca fascicularis
ACAGGTACACACCACCACACCCAGCTAATTTTTTCTTTCTTTTTTTTTTTTTTTTTACTTTTCTGTAGAGATGGAGTCTCGCTATGTTGCCCAGGCTGGTCTCAAACTCCTGGGCTCCAGTGATCCTCCCACCTCAGCCTCCCAAAATGCTAGGATTACAGGCATGAGCCACCAGGCCTGAACATGTCTTTTTAAGGGACACCATTAACTCAAAACAGAAGCCATGTTTCCAACAAAGCTCTCTGAAAATAAATAAATATAAAAGACAAAAGATCAAAACAGAGCCCATGGCAGGAAATTGCAGGAGTGAGAAAGGACCAATAGACAAGTCAGAAGTCTATGAACTCTGGAGGTCACCCTGTGACCAAAGCTCCCAGAAATGTTCTCACCATGCCCCTTGCCTTGGAGCCTCTCCTCTCATGGGCTGCCTGCTTGGAACGTTGGACAAGGCCCAGGCAGAAATGCAAGGGCACAAGAAGGAAGCCAAGAGTGATGAAACCATGAGCCTTACAAGCGGGCCTTCTCCTCAGTGCCACCAAAGGCAGGGACCAGTCAATATTGGTTTGTCCCCTCTGAAGATGGAAGGAGGAGAAATCATTACCCCTACATGATTAAAGCAGAAACCATGGATCTTTCCTTCAAACTGATTATTTTTAACATTTCCACTTGTGTTAGTAGTATCTGTGACTAATGATGGCTGAATTTGCTAAATGGTGGTTCGCGGTACCCTCAACTCTCTCATGACAGTGAGGGCAAGATGTACTCTTTTTCTCATGTTACATGGTGAAGCCACCAACCTGCTTTTGCCAACCTAGGCACCCTTTCTGAGACCATCACTGTTCCCTTGCTATTTCAAATACTGGAATGAGGCAAGAGATAGCATATAGAGGAAGACAACCTACCAGGGTCAGGAGTCTGTTAAGTACTTTAGCAGTTCTTTATTCCAACACCCACTCTGAGGCTTGAACCTGACGTAGAACATCTGACACCTGATTATCTGGCTTTTGCTTAAGTACCTCTGGCGGCAGGGAGCTCACTACCTTACTAAGTTGTCCAATATATCTTTGAGCCCCTCTGATTGTAAGAAGTTTCCAACAAATTGAACCTAAAATTGTATCCCTGTGATTTCTACCCATTTGTTCTGGTTGTTCTTGCCTTGTGTCTTCTCAGAACAGTCTTCTTTCCTTTCCCTATGACAGTCCTCCACATAAATGGAAATGGTTCCCACATACCCCCAGAGTCTCCCTCCTTAGACTAGTCTCATTTCTATCACCTTGTCCTCATACAACATAGTTTTGCATTCCATCACCATCCAGGTTTACATGCATATATTAGTATATTTATTATGGTGATTTAAGGAGACGGACCACTTTTAGAGACAAAATGTAAAATCCTGGTGGTCAGAGGCCCTCTTAATGGAGTAAGGTCTGCCCGGTGGTACACCTTCATGGCTGTACCATGACCTGGCTCAAGTCAGGGAGCCAGGTTCATGGCTCCCTGACTTAAGCTCTTTAACCCTGGCTGAGTCTATTAGGCTGATCACCAGTAAAGTGTAAGCTCTTCAGGGCAGGGAGTTTGTCCAGTGCTGAATCCTCAGAGTCCTGTGATGAATAAATGAATGATGAATGAGTGAATGAGTGAATGAATGAGTGAACAAATGAACGAGTGAATGAGTGAATGAATGAATAAATGAATGAGTGAGTGAATGAATGAATGGGAGAAACCTAGGACTTTCCACGTGCAGATTTTAGAGTTGGTGATTATTAATTCTACTTTTAGCCTCCTTTATTTTACTTTGCTTAACTTAACTGTATTGAGTCTCAACTTCTACAGCTAAAAGTGCAGTAAAATAACAATACCCTTTTTCACTTGACTGTCAAGAGGGAGAAAGTAACTGCAAAGTCATCTTTGAATAAAAGACACTAGCTATTCTATACATAACACGAGTTGAGAAAAAGTTCATGGGTTCAAATACATAGGATCTTGGGGCCTGTGTCACCAAAGCAAGAGGTCACTTTTCCTTGCACAGGCAAGAAAATCAATATTTGAGCACAGGGCCTCAAATTAATCCATATAATAACCACCAATAAATGTCTGCTGACAGCAGCATGACTATGGTTGACAATATTGTGTTGTATATTTCAAAGTAACTACAAGAGAGTGTTTTGAATGTTCTTACCACAAAGAAATGATAAATGAGGTGATGGATATGCTGAATACCCGGATTTGATTATTACCCAATGTATACATGTATCAAAACCACCTCATACATACATACAATTATTATATGTCAATTAAAAAGATTTTTAAAAATCTGCTGAATTATGAAACTCATGCGAGAATCCACCCATTTTCAATAGGGATAAACTGAGAATGGCAGATAATCATAGGCGGTTTCCCTACTGATTCAATTACGCTCTACAGAGGCTGCCAGACGTCTATTTTCACAACTCTCAGCCTTATGCAAACTGTTTCAATGTCCTTGTAGAAGGAGGTGGTGTATCACATGGGAAAGGAGGAGAGACCAGGCTGCAAGCTTGCCTTGGAACAACTTTTCTGCCACCAACTCATTTTTGGCCAAGGTAAGAAAGGAAAAACAAAACAGAAACCAACCCACTCTTTCCTCTCCTTCCGCAGACAGATGTGGAGCCCAGAGGCACAACAGTGTGGACCTGGAGAGCTGAAAGCAACTCCAACGTTTGTTGCTGGGTGTGGGTTTCAGAGCTTGTAACTACATTTGCTCAGACGCGGTAGAAATCAAGCGTTACGCAACCCCATGAATAGGGAACACTCCCTGTGTCACTATTTAGAAGCTGGGTGCCAGGCTGCCAATCTCCAAATCAATGCAGCCTCCTCCAGGAGCCAGCTTGTCAGAGGATCCTGGCTTTAACGGAAGTGTTCCGCTGTGTGGGGAATCGGGAGGATCGGACCCATCTTCCAGTCACCAGCCTGGTGGGTGAGAGTTTCCGCTGGCGTGAGAAAGCAGGGAGAGGGGTTCGGCTAGGCAGTGTTGTTCCTGAAGTGTGTGGGTGAAATGGCTTCTGCAGTTGGAGGGCAGGGACCTGGCCTGATTCATCATGGCAACCCCCTCACTTGGGCAGCAGCCAGCACCTTGCTCCACCCTTCATCACCACCATCATCACTCCCCCACAAGCTTACCTCGTTCCTTTTCATCTGTGTCCCATGATCTTGTCTCATCAACACCCTCAATTCCCTTCCTCCTTGTCCTTCTCACTGAACGATTATCCAGCTGGGCTTTCACCTTCATTGCTTCGTTTCTGGGGAAAGAAAATGTGTTCAGCTGTGCCCAATGGTACTCCCACAAATTACTAGGCAGTGACCTTGCAGCATTATCTCATTTGTTACCTCTTCGGGACAGGAATTGTTATTAGCCTCATTAACCAGACAAGAAGACAGAGACTCAATTGTCTGTCACTGGTAGATTTTCATAACGTCCTAGAGAAATACAAGAATTATCTATGCTTTTCTTGTCAGCTAGGAGTAGTTGCTGCTAATTAAATCTTTATGACCTTTTGACTCCTCACCATTCCTGATTATCACTTTGGTTTATTTGGTCAAGATTTATTTTTATTTTTATTTTTATTTGAGACGAAGTTTCACTCTTGTTGCCCAGGCTGGAGTGCAGTGGCACGATCTGGGTTCACTGCAACCTCCACCTCCCGGGTTCAAACAATTCTCCTGCCTCAGCCTCCCGAGTAGCTGGGATTACAGGTGCGTGCCACCACACCAGGCTAATTTTTGTATTTTTAGTAGAGACAGGGTTTCACCATGTTGGCCAGGCTGGTCTCAAACTCCTGACCTCAGGTGACCCACCCGCCTCAGTCTCCCAAAGTGCTGGGATTTCAGGCGTGAGCCACCACACCTGGTCTTATTTGGTCAAGATTTTTTAAGACCTTAGAAAAGTAACAATGGAAAACCAAAGTGTTTATTTTCTCCAGAGGTGACAAAATCTGAAAAAGGAAACTAGGATGAAGTCCCAAGTTCCTGGTTGAGCTCTAGGAATGCAATGGCAAGTTTCTTTATCTCACCTCCTAGTATTATCAAAATGTGCAATCTACCTAATCTTACTTCGTTAGTTTGATCTTTAATCACTTAGCTCTGGAGAGATAGACAGGAGCTGTCTACTAATTCAGTTTCATGGGTTTTCTTCATATCTTCCTTCTGGAGATTACGTGTAGGATTTTAAAGATACACTGTTTCTAAATTGGGAAATGGGAGAAACCATGTTCTGATGCATCCCTTTGCTCATCTGTGAGCTCTGCCTTCTCAAAGGCTTGCCAACTACTTCGCAGCTTGTCAGCGGTCCCTTGGGCATTTCAACTCACTTCAATTCAGTAAGAGGGGTAAGGTGTAGCACACAGAGGGCCTGGCAGGGAATTCAGAATGGGTGGGAGTCTGGACCCAGTTTCGCCTGATACTAACTTGCTGTGACCTTTAGCCAGTCCACTTCTGTCTTCATTTGCACCAGAAAAGAGGGGACTACTCTTGCTCCTCAAAGTGTAACCCAGGGACCAGTAACATGGGTATCACCTGGAAGCTTGTTAGAGCCACAGGCCTCACCCCAGAACTTATGAATCAGAATCTGCATGTTAACGAGATTCCAGGGGATTTATATGCACATTAAAGTGTGAGAAGCCCTGGGTTAAATGGATTCTTGATCCTATGATTTCTTTTATTTCTTTTTGGTTGTTGTTTTAATTGACAAGTAAAAATTGTATATTATGTTGTACAGCATGTTTTGATAAATGTGTACATTGTGGACTGGCTAAATCAAGCTATGCTAAGTAATATATGCATTACCTTGATCCTATGATTTAAAAATACATGTTTGGCTGGACGCGGTGGCTCACACCTGTAATCCTAGCACTTTGGGAGGCCAAGGTGGGCATTCACCTGAGGTCAGGAGCTCAAGACCAGCATGGCCAAACCCTGTCTCTACTAAAAATACAAAAATTAGCCGGGTGCGGTGGCACGCGTCTGTAATTCCTGCTACTCGGGAGACTGAGGCAGGAGAATCACTTGAACCCGGGAGGCAGAGGTTGCAGTGAGCTGAGATCACGCCAGTGCACTCCAGCCTAGGGGAAAGCGAGACTCTGTCCCAAAAAATAAAAATAAATAAATAAATAATACATGTTAACAACCCTCATTCCCCGCTCTCCCCAGGGGTGTACAGGCTAGTGACAAGCCTTGGGTTTGATTCCTGACACTGCACGCACTCAGTCTATGACTTGCTCAAGCTGCTTCCTCTCTCTAAACATCAAAACAAAGAGATGGTTCTCTGGATCAACGAGAATGTAGTTCACCAGAACACAGCCAATTCTAAGCTGACTTTCTATTATTCCCATTATAGGGAAATCAAACATTCAAGGGAGGAACAGAAGCCCAGGCCTCTAGGAGTGGAGCTGGCTCGCTGTTTTCACTTTCATTTTAATTATTTGTAAAAAGGGTAATGAAATTGTAACTAGAACCGTTAAAACATTTTTAAATTTGAAATAAAGCGTAAGTCAGTTCCTGTTAACTTTCCTTACAACCTTGCCAAGCTCCGGAAATACTATTCAGCCTCTCATTCCAAATTCACATCCAGGCGAAGACTTTTCTCCCCACGTCGCAGCTGGGGACGGCTAGGTAAACAAAAAGCCGCCGTGCTGGACCTCGGAGACACCACACCTTGGGACGCCGGCTGACAACCAGCGCGGGGAACCTCCCCGGTTCCAGCGCCTCCGAAACATTCCTCCTCGGAGTCTCCGCGTCCTTCTGACGGAAGCGGCGGGAGGCGGAGCTAGTGCCGCGCATAGGAACCGCCCTGTTTTCGAGGTACGCTAGTTTCTCGCCGGACGCTAAAGACCGACGCACAAATCAAGAATGAACCATTCTTTTAACTCAGTCATTTATCGAAACTCGAGACGTTCGCCAGGAAATCTATAGATAAGTTCCCAGAACCATTTTTTCACTTATATTCTATAATGCTGGCAAGCTCGAGACGTAAAAAGAGCACTTTAGGACAAGTCATTCTGCTTTCCCCTCTCAAGTTTGAGCCTGAACTACTTGGGCTCGCTTATCGTCACTTCCGGGGATCGAACTGTAAATCCCGGAAACTGCACGCGCGGAGCGGGGAAGCTTCGCCCAGTGGTCGTGTTGCCATGGGCCGGAGGAGAGCCCCGGCCGGTGGGTCGCTGGGACGGGCCCTTATGCGCCATCAGACTCAGCGGAGCCGAAGCCATCGTCACACTGACTCCTGGGTAAGACAGACCATGTCATCTTTCTTATCTTTTCTGTCTAGCCTGAGTGCTGCAAAATTCGGGGTCAAAAGTCAGGTAAGTTTTGTGGGAGGGACGCCTCAGCCTGGTTTTGAAGGACGAGTTGGAGTTTCTGCCAAGCCAAGTAGCAGGCCCTCCTCCTGGCAAGGCCCAGAACGCAAAGGTAGAAGAAGCTTGAAAGAAGGGTTAGTGTGTTGATAAGGCGTGGAGTGAGAATGTGAAGAGTCTTCAGTGCCAGGTCTTGAGTACGTTTTGTGTTTTGCCCAAGAAGCCACTGAAGTGCTTGGAACTTACAGAGCAGGAAAGAGACACAACGTATTTTTGTATTGATTTGTTCAAAGAATGGATCCTCCAGAAGCGGTTGGTTACTGCCAGAAATACAGAATAATTCCCTTGCTTCACCCTGACGAAGCACCCCCTAGTGGTTTAGCTCAAAGATAAATCATTCATTTTTCAGGTGTGACGGGACCTAATATTTTACTAGGCTATAGAAGGATCTTTAAAAAAAATGAATGAAGTGATTTGACTTGTGTTAATCATTCTAGACGTTATTTTCACCATTCATTCCCCCAGTAATGAATGAGAACATTTGAGTTCTAAGATCGTGTGCTAAAGTTAAGTGTGCACCTGGAGCTAACTAACCGTGTGCCACTGTCATACCAGTTGACTTTCATCCATATAGTCTACAGAGTAAACAGCATAGAGTGCTTATCAGTATTCATCAGGTTAGAGTTACTCTGGAGATTAGATTACTGGTAATTTTTATTAGTTTTGAAGAAACTTGTTATTAATGAAGCCTTTTAGGAAATAGGGGGAAGATTGAACATGAATGGTAAAGAACTGGATCCTAATTCCGTATTTTTGCTGATTCTATGACCACTTAAACCTTTGGCCTTTAATATTTATTTTTTCATCATTCAGTCATTCATTTTCAGAGACAGTGTCATGCTCTGTCACCCAGGCTAGAGTGCCATTGGTGTGATCATAACTCACCAGCTCACTACAGTCTCCACCTTCTGGGCACAGATGATCCCCCACCTTAATCTCTGACTAACTGGCATTACAGGTGCACAGCATCAGGCCCGGTGGTTGGTTGGTTGGTTTGTTTTTTGGAGAGACAGGGTCTTGCTATGTTGCTCAGGCTGATCTCAAACTCCTGGCCTCAAGCAATCCTCCTGCCTTAGCCTCTTGAGGAGCTGGGGTTACAGGCACAAGCCACCACGCCTGGCACTTTTTTTTATTTGTACCTATACTAAGTATATAGCTTAGGGTGATGGTTATCAAACTCTGGGTTGTGTCTGGAAATCAATTTAGTGGTTTGCAACTAGCTTTTTTGTTTTTACTTTTTCCCCAGCAAGATAGAGAAATATCAAAATGTGTTACATGTAATAGGGTGTGGCTTCAGTATTCTTTTGTTTCCATTTTACTGTACGGAATGGTACTTGAATGCTTGTATCATTATATGTACATACAGCTTTGGGTCACTATGTAAAATGTATTATTGTGGGGCTATATCAGGTAAAGTTTTAACTAATTTTGACTAGCAGAGTCAATCTGGGTTCAAGTTCCACCTCTGCCATTTAGCTTTCGACTATAGGCAAGTTATTTTATCTGTTGAAGCCTTAGTTTCATCATCAGTGAAGTGAAAATACAATAAAATTCACCTCAAAAGTTTTTGAAAATTAATGAAATGGTGAAAGGGAACTGCCTATTATGAGGTAAGAGCGTGCTCCTTTAAACGTTAACTATGAGTAGTATTGATTCTAAAGGGACTACAACCATCCTCAAGACCATAGACTAGTTGCAAGGAAGTTTAGAGCTTATTGGATGCCAAGAGCAGAAGAGAGCAGCTGTATTTATCACCCTGTGTTTTTTCATAGTTGCACACAAGTGAACTCAATGATGGCTATGATTGGGGTCGTCTTAATCTTCAGTCAGTGACCGAAGAGAGCTCCCTTGATGACTTCCTTGCTACTGCAGAACTTGCAGGAACAGAGTTTGTAGCGGGTAAGTTGTTTATTGCTGAGTGCATGTGACACTGTCACATTTCCATCTAGGGCTGAGGTTTTGTTTTTTGTTTTTGTTTCTGAGACGGAGTCTCGCTCAGTTGCCCAGGCTGAAGTGCAATGGCGCGATCTCGGCTCACTGCAGCTCCGCCTCCTGAGTTCAAGCAATTCACCTGCTCAGCCCCCTCCGAGTAGCTGGGACTACAGGCAGATGCCGCCACGCCTGGCTAATTTTTGTATTTTTCGTAGAGACGGAGTTTCACCATGTTGGCCAGAATGGTCTTGATCTCCTGACCTCGTGATCCGCCCACCTCAGCCTCCCAAAGTGCTGGGATTACAGGCGTGAGCCACCGTGCCCAGCCTGAGTCTTGAACAATGAATAGATGTTAGAAGGACACATGAGATAAGACCTTTTACACAGACAGGCAGAGGACTCGAGCCAAGATGTGAAGCAGCAGCCGACTTTGTTCAGAAAACGGCTAGAAGTTTGACTTTGCTAGTGCAGGGGGCGGGATGTGATGAGCACAGGTGCTGAGCAGGTGGATATGGGCCAGATTCTGGAGAGAACAAAGGTTTAAGGGAAGCTTTAAACAAGTGTGCAACATGATTTCATATTTCATTTTTCAGTGTTTTTTGGGGGGATGTGTGGGTTCCAGCTTTAATGAGCTATATAATTGGCAACTAAAAATTGTATATAGTTACAGTATATAGTGTGATGTTTGGTTTTATATTATATATGTATATATGTAGTGAAATGATTACTAAAATCAAGTAATTAACATATCCATCACCTCACATTGGTTTTTTTTGTGTGTGTGTGGTGAAAACAAGATATATACTCTCTTAGCAAATTTTGTATTATTAACTAGTAAATACATGATTATCAACTATGGGCACCAGGCTGTACATTCGATCTCCAGAACTTATTCATCCGGCCTCAGTAAAACTTCACTGTTAGACCAGTATCCTCCTATGTCCCCCACTCCTAATCTCTGCTAACCACCATCTTCTCTCTGCTTCTGTGAGCTCGACTTTATTCCACATGTAAGTGAGATCATGCAGTATTTGTCTTTCTGCGTGCCTGGGTTATTTCGCATAGCATAGTGCTTCATTCATATTGTCACAAGTGTCAAGATTTCCTTCTTTTGTAATGCTAAGTAGTTTTCCATTGTATATATACATATACCACATTTTCTTTATTCATTCATACATTGATGGGCTTTGAGGTTGGTTCCATATCTTGGCTATTGTGAATAGCGCTGCAGGGAACGTGGGAGTGCAGATGTCTAATAGGTACATGAGATTTCATTTTTTAAAAGATCACTGATGAATTTTAAGGAAGCAAGATGAGTTAGGAGACCGTATCACTTTAGTATAGCAAGAAAAACAGGCCAGAACTGAAATAGAGATAGTAGAAGAATGGAGAAGATAAGAGGAACAAGAACACTTAAGGAGCTAGAGTAAACCAGACTAATGGAGAGGGTAGCGTAAGCGAAAATGAGTGAAGGGACAAAAATAAACTGCTGGGTTTCACAATGAAATACCACTTCACCCACTAGGATAGCTAAAATAAAAGAGGCCTGTAACAAATGTTGGTGAGGATGTGGAGAAATTAGAACTTCATACATTGCTGTGGGAGTATAAAATGGTGTTGCTGTTCTATACAAAATTTTGGCAGTTCCTCAAAAGGTAAAACATAGAATTACCATCTGATCCAGCAGTGCCACTCCTGGGTGTGTGCCCGAAAGAAATGAAAACACGTCTACACAAAAACATGTACGTGTGTATTCATAGCAGCATTATTCATAATCACCAAAAAATGGAAACACCAAAAAGTCCTAAGCAGGCAAATCTACAGAAAGTAGATGATTTCCACCAGGTACCTGGGGATGGACAGTGACTGCTAATGGGTAAAGGTTTCCTTTTGGGGTGATGAAAGTATTCTAAAATGGATCATGGCGATGGCTGCACAACTCTGTGAACATACTGAAAATCATTGAATTGTATGCTTTAGCGGGTGGATTGTATAGTATGTGAATCATATCTTAGTAAAGCTATTTTCTTTTATTCTTTTTTTTTTTTTGAGATGAAGTCTCTCTCTTGCCGCCCAGGCTGGAGTGCACTGGCGTGGTCTCGGCTCACTGCAACCTCTGCCTCCCGGGTTCGAGCGATTCTCCTGCCTCAGCCTCCTGAGTAGCTGGGATTACAGGCATGTGCCACCATACCCGGCTAATTTTTGTATTTTTAGTAGAGACGGGGTTTCACCACGTAGGCCAGGCTGATCTCAAACTCCTGACCTCGTGATCCCAAAGTGCTGGGATCCGTGAGCCACCGTCCCGGTGCTATTTTCTTCTTAAAGTCAATTAGTAATCTCTGCGAGAACAGTTTTAGTGGAGTGATAGAGCCACAGCTGGAATCTAGAGAAACAGAAAGTGGGAGGTGAGGAAGTCAAGGAATGAGCAAGTTGTATTCTTCTGAGATATTTGACTGTGGCAGGGAAAGAGAAGTGTAAGGGCGTGTGTGAGAAGGATCTGGGTTAATGGTAGTATGTTCTTAGGTTATGGGGTGAGACAGTAGAGAGGGAAGTTGGAAAGATTTGTTTTGGCAGTATCTGTTAGAAGTTTACAGTTACAGGCCGGGTACAGTGGCTCATGCCTGTAACCCCAGCACTTTGGGAGGCCGAGACGGGCGTATCACCTGAGGTCAGTAGTTCGAGACCAGCCTGGCCAACATGGCAAAACCCCGTCTCTACTAAAAACACAAAAATTAGCCGGGCGTGGTGGTGTGCGTCTGTAGTCCCAGCTACTCAGGAGGCTGAGTTGGGAGAATTGCCTGAGGTTGCAGTGAACCGAGACTGCACCACTTCACTCCAGCCTGGTGACAGAGTGAGACCCTGTCTCAAAAAAAAAAAAAAAAAAAAACCGGAAAACAAGTTTACAGTTGCATATCCTATGAGCCAGCACCTCTACTTCTCAGCATCTACCCCGGAGCAGCAGAATTGCCCGGAGAACTCTTGAAGACAGATTCCTGGCCCTATCCTCTAGATTCTAGAGCATCTGATTCAGTGAGTGGGGGTTAGAGCTGCCGCATTTACATTTTTAACAAGCTCCCAGATGATGCTGTATTTTAATAATGAAAACTTGGAAACTGAATGTTCAGTAGTAGAGAAAATGTGATATAGCCACAGTATGAAATACTGTGCGGCAGTCAAAAGGAATGTAGTAACTCTGGATAGTTATTTGGTATAAAACTTCATTTGAGAATAATAATTCATCCAAGGCTAGAAGAATCTAATCAAGAAAGCTTAAGTTCTCTTAGGCTCTCATTTTTAGTTTTCTAAGTTTATCAGTATGACCAAACACTCTGTATCTACATTGCCTCTTAAGTAATAGTACTTTTCTTTATTTGAACAGAGAAACTTAATATTAAGTTTGTGCCTGCTGAGGCTAGAACTGGACTACTGTCTTTTGAGGAGAGCCAGAGAATTAAGAAGCTCCATGAAGAAAACAAACAGTTCTTGTGTATACCGAGGAGGTGAGCTGAAGAAGAATTTAGAATGCCACAAAACATACAAGGCCACTGCGTATTCGTTTTTTAAATTGCTTCTTTTTCTCAGCTACCATTATTAGATCCAAATTCCCTATCTTATTTTGGTTACTTATATGAGAAATTTTTTTCCTTCTATGATTGTTTCAGACCAAACTGGAACAAAAATACTACCCCAGAAGAACTCAAACAAGCAGAGAAAGATAACTTTCTAGAATGGAGACGTCAGCTTGTCCGGTGAGTATCATAGACTCTATGGCAACTTACCTTGAAATCCCGAGTTCAGACATTTGGTGTGCTTACACCACCGTTTGCATTTTGAAGTTTTGATTCTTTTAAAAAGGAAATGGTAGCATTCTGCTAACAAGTGCAAATGGATGTGTGCAGAAACGAGATTGCTAGGTGCATATGCGTCCTTGCACAGACAGTGAGTCGGTTACTCTGCGCGGCTCCAGGCCCTTTCCTTTCATTCACCTCTTTGGCCACTGGGCGCCCTGGAGTTGATCGCTGCTCGCCTGCACATTTTTCCAGAAAGAGTGTGGGAAAGAAGTGACTTTGTGTGACAGGGAAACTTTCAGGGCATAAATAGCTTCAGGATAAAATTTGAATCTGGTGGAGTATTGTCTAAATAAATAGTATTTTTATGGTGTCTCAGCAGGAAATATATAAAATAATTTGACTCTGGATATTTGCGCACCGTACTTATTTTTAATGTAATGAATTTGAGCATTTACACTGCTAAAAATTGTCTATTATAATCTGGCAAAGATATAAACTTCTCATTCAAAAACTAGGCTAGAAGAGGAACAAAAGCTGATCCTGACTCCATTTGAACGAAATTTGGACTTTTGGCGCCAGCTCTGGAGAGTCATTGAGAGAAGGTGAATCCATCATTTTCTTTTGTGTGATAAAGACATTGTGGGGAAGTTATATTCGATTTGGATGTTGATATAGGCTTATAGGCTCAGGGCATGAAGAATTAAGCTATGCAGAGGGTTACTAAGAATTATTATAAAAACACAATATGATACTACCATATATTTTGTATAGGTTTTTTGTTATTAGATGAATATGTTGATAAGTGTGTGAGAATAATGAACGTTTTCTATAAGATGAATTCTGAAGAACCTATATAGATATTTTAGCAAATGTATATTTAGTTTCTACTGGTAATGTGGAAAATATGAGTACGAAAAAGAGTTAAGTTCCTGCCTGCAAAGAGCATCTATGTTATGGGGCGAGGCGGATGTCACAGCTCGCGTCAGCCGACTGTCACCATGTTCAGCTAAATGCTAAGCAAAGCACCGGGAACCAGGGGCACACAAATGAATGAAATGCAGTTCTTGTACTCAGAGAACTTAATACATGCGAAAATACAGAGGGCAGTAGAGTTCCTGCTTTGCGGCGGATAGAAAGGCAGGGGGCTGAGTCATAGCAGAGAAGGAGAGGTTGATAAGTATTGAGGAAATCATGGGGTGGTTTTTATGTTTTTTAATTAGGCTCTGAAAAGAAGAAAATGATTTTGACAAATTGAGAATGAGAGATTTTTATTCTTTTTCGTGTCACACTAAGGAGAATTCCTGATTGTTGGAAGCTGATGAATCACCTGTCTAATCTCACCTATTTGGTGTAGTTAAGAGGTTTTTGTTTTCCTCAAAGAGTTTCTGAACTACTTTCAAGGATGCCATAAATGAACCTTATATTTGAAATGATGTTTTTCAACAAGGACCCTTCAGGCTGGTTTTTGTTTTCTTTGAAATCTATAACGTGAACCTAGTAAGAAGACTAGGAAACAGAATGCCTTAATTGGGATTCTCAGAAAAGAATCTTATCACATTTAGCATATTGTTATTAAGAAAACAGGGCCCAGCCCGGTGGCTCACGCCTGTAATCCCAGCACTTTGGGAGGTCGAGGCGGGTTGATCACTTGAGGTCAGGAATTTGATACCAGCCTGAGCAACATGGTGAAATCCCGTCCCTACTAAAAATACAAACATTAACCAGGCTTGGTTACTACTTGGGAAGCTGAGGCAGGAGAATCGCTTGAACCCAGGAGGTTGCAGTGAGCCGAGATCGCACCACTGCACCCCAGCCTGGGTGACAGCAAGACTCCTTCTCAACAAAAAAGAAAACAATACTTGGACTAAACTTGTAAAGGTCACTTACATTTCTTATTAGGGTGATGACAATTAAAGTCACTTGAATGCCCCCATCCTCTGCCTCTGGGGGTGTAGAAAGGGCTCTTGGGCTGGGGTGTGGGGAGGTCACAGAAGCAAGGCAAATCTCTAAGGCGGAAGAAAGGAAAGGCTTTCTGCAGATGATGGGTCCATGCAGGCTGCTTTTACTCAGGCTTGAGGGGGGCTTCGGAAGACCCACAGCCATTCTCCTGGGGAACTGGGGAGCTACTGTGAGCAGAGGAGCCTTCTCTTTGATGCCTCCTTGGTGGTTGAGGCTGTGTACTCCTGAGAATGCCCGTTTTCTCATTTCCAAAGAGAAATGGTAACAAGCGTGGAAGTACTACAGCCCGGACCTTGAGGGCAGCAGCCTCCATCTTCACACTTAATTACAGTTTTTGTTTTGTTTTCAGATATTGTCCTACTTCCTATGTTATCTGTCTTTCTTCTTTGCTCCTTTTCTTTTTCTTCTGGTTTCTGACTTTTACAGAAGAGGCCTTCCTCAGGTGTCTAGTGATGTTTATCTGTCTTTAAGAACAAAGCATTACAAGGCTGGTTGACAGGCCTACCTGTTTAGTAGAATTTGCCAACTGGTGAGCTTCACCGTAAGGTGCCTGGGCAGGGGTCAGTTTTATTTTGTCGGAATACTCCAAGATGTTAAGATCTATAGGTCTTTTCCCCAGAGCCAGTCAGTTGTGTGTGTGTGTGGTTTTGTTTTGTTTTGTTTTGTTTTTTGAGACGGAGTTTCGCTCTTGTTGCCCAGGCTGCAGTGCAGTGGCACGATCTCTGCTCACCACAACCTCCGCCTCCCGGGTTCAAGCGATTCTCCTGCCTCAGCCTCCCGAATAACTGGGATTACAGGCATGTGCCACCATGCCCAGCTAATTTTGTATTTTTAGTAGAGATGGGGTTTCTCCACGTTGGTCAGGCTGATCTCGAACTGACCTCAGGTGATCCACCTGCCTCAGCCTCCCAAAGTGCTGGGATTACAGGCGTGAGCCACTATGCCCGGTTCCAGTCAGTTTTTAAAAAGAAGAATGATCTCCTGCCAGGAAGGGGCAGGAGGTGGTAAATACAAGGGCGCTGGGCATCTTCACAGTTCAGTATCTTCATAGGCTTACGCTGAATTCCCCTTTTTGCACTTTGGCAACTCTTTCCCATTTTCCCTGTGCCTGAGGTCCCAGTCCTGGAACTTCTCAAGTTCATTTTCTCCATAATAAACGCTCGCCTTCTGCTATTAGGGTGGGGAATGGGGGCTGTGTGGTGGGTTGCAGTTGCTTCACTGAAGGGAACAGAGAAGCCAACCTCCGAGCGCACTGTTCAGACGGATTACAGGCGCGGGCCGCATTCTTGGCCTTGAGAGAGAGAGCTCATGCTTCTAATCCTGGGCTTTCTTGGAAGTCTGGGGCACAAACAGGTTTGCTTCTTGTTGGTTTGACATTTGGTTGCTGCTGTTCTTTCTCTTTATCCTAATGGGTTTCAGCCTTTGTTTTTGTAGGTTTTGAGAGGGAGCAGAGGTAACCATCTGTGTTCAGTTTAACAGGAAGCCTCTCTTAAACTGTTTCCGTCCCTGATAATTTCCCAAGTGAGCCTGTCCGTGTTGAAACTTCTAGCTTCAGTTTGGATTACAGTATTATTTGCTGTCTTATTTTTGTTATGTGATTTTCTCCTTTTTTTAAAATAAGAGAACATGTTTTCTAACTCAAGGAATATAGGTATATGAAAGTGGATCTGAGTTACATAGAAATATTTACTTAAAAATGACTGCCGCTGCATCTTTGAATGGGAAATATTTATTGATGTCTTCTCCACCGCAGATGTCTCCTGTTTGGTAACAGGCTGGCTAAACCATCTGCCTCTTTACTTCTAATAGTAGTTATCAGAAAAGATTAGATGTATAGCATGTCATTGAAATGCAGGAAACTGCAGAGGCACTGAGGGCGGAACACTGTCTTCCAGTAAGATAAGGCACTTCCATTGTGCCGTGTAGACCCTTCCTGCTACATGGCTGGCGCTTTGCTCTGATCCTCACTCAGCACGTGAAGCAGCTGTCTTGAAATGTCTTTTCTTACTGGTGTTTCTAAACTGATTGTTCTTCCTACATGTTCGGTATGTAGACATAATGTTTGTAGACATTGTGGTTTTAGTTGATTAGGCTTTGTCCATTTTTTTGTAATCATTTTTTCATTTACTATTAAATATCCAGTTTGAAAGTGCATTATTACCTTAAAGAAGGAAATACTAGAACCAGCTTAACTAGAGAACTTAAAAAACAATTTGTCCAAAATTAGCAAGTCTGTGAGTTCCTTTGTGTCACAGGATTATGCTGACATTTTAACTATTCTAAAAGAAAATGCACTTTTAATTGTCAAAAGAATGTCCTAAATGGCAACCTTCATTCTTTGGAATTTAGCATATTTGCAAAGTTGCCTCAGAAAAGGCTGGTTAACAGAATAAGGGTTTTGGGGAGACTCTGCCGTGAGGTAGTCATGCATCTGTAGCTTATTTCCTTCCAGCAGCAGTCACGGTGGGCCTTTATAACATCTAGCTCAGAGGCTGAAGGGAGGGAAGAGCCTCCCAGAGAAGGGAATTTTTTTTTCTCCTTGCCGTGTAGACACCTGTAGTCCCCACTATATTTGTGAGGGATTTGAGGGGCTTGCACCAGCTGCAGTAAGTGTCTTATTGCTGTACCTTCTTGTATGTGATAGAAGTTGGACTTGCCATTCCTGCTTCAGCTGGGCAACCTAAGTTAATACGTTCCTATTTTGTCTTTTTGCCATTTAAATACATTGTTGGAATTGGTGGATAATTGTTTGCCAAAAATATGCTTTCTTCCTTGTTATTCCTGGGTTGAAATAAGATACTAGCTTCAATAGTGGCAGCTGTCAGCAACTGATTTACCAGTTTTCGTTTGAGGCTTTAACATGAGTGCAGACTAGGGATTGAATATTTAGTAGACTTCACCTTGGAGTGAAGTGTTTGGGATACTCTTTTGTCTCACCAGGAGAGTGGAATAGAAGTACGGTGGATGTCTTAGCAATGAAACATCATCTGAACCCCCCTAGGCTGTATGACAGCAATAGCAAGTTATGATTAAGAGCATCACCTCTGGTCCAGGCTGCCTGGGTTCCCATTCTGGCTGTGTTACTTATTAGCTGGTGGCCTTGGGCAAGTTACTTAACTGCCCTGAGCCTTAACTCACTCGTGTATAAACCGGGAATAATGATACCTTAAAAATTAATAGATGTCCAGTGCTTAATATATTGCAGGTGTTTGCTACTCTGGCCATTAATGTGTGGTTAGGAAAATCCCTTTCAACTCACACTGATTGGTCTATCTCGTATTTGTGTTTCAGTGATATTGTGGTCCAGATAGTAGATGCTCGAAACCCACTCCTGTTTAGATGTGAGGATTTGGTAAGTCAAGTTTGACAAAATTCAAACATCAGTCCTTTGAGTAGCTGTGAGAGGACCAAATCACTCAGCAGTGACTGTAGGCACACCTTCTGTCCGCTCTGGCTCTGTTAATGAGGCCTTCCCTCCTTCCAAGGTCAGGAGCTTGCATAATGCCACTGTTGAGACAGATGTTTTCTCAAACAATGATTTCCATCTGCAGGAAGGCAGTTAAATGAGCTTTCTAGCTTTTAGTTTAGAAGCCACTTAAGGCATTTGCTGGTTTCCCATTTTTCAGGAAACACCAGTGGAAATAGTATTTTATTTACTTTAGCATATTGCCAGTCACTTCACTTTATTTTATTTTATTTTATTTTTTTTTGAGACGGAGTCTCACTCTGTCGCCCAGGCTGGAGTGCAGTGGCCGGATCTCAGCTCACTGCAAGCTCCGCCTCCTGGGTTCATGCCATTCTCCTGCCTCAGCCTCCCGAGTAGCTGGGACTACAGGCGCCCGCCGCCTCGCCCGGCTAGTTTTTTGTATTTTTTAGTAGAGACGGGGTTTCACCGGGTTAGCCAGGATGGTCTCGATCTCCTGACCTCGTGATCCGCCCGTCTCGGCCTCCCAAAGTGCTGGGATTACAGGCTTGAGCCACCACGCCTGGCCGTCACTTCACTTTTTAATTCATCCTGTAAAGTTCTCTCTCCTCACACTTTAGTTATGACTCCCTGTGGTATTTTACAAGTGAACTAAGTTTATGAAACACCACAGGGGCTAATAACTAACGTGTGAGAATCCCATGAAATGATGTAATGTAGCTTTGGGTTAGTTAACAAAATATTTTATAATATGTGAGGTATTCATATTTCTTTTTGAGAACTGTAATACATATTATTTATTTATTTATTACTATCTTATATATCTAATTTTTTGTAGAGACAGGATCTTACCATGTTGCCCAGGCTGGTCTCGAACTCCTGGGCTCAAGCAATCCTCCCTCCTCCGCCTCCCAAAGTGCTGGAATTATAGGCATGAGCCCCCATGCCTGGCCCAGATTATTTTTAAATCTGCTGGTGCATAACAAAAATATTAATGGTGGAACTTCTTTTCAAAGCTTACTGAAAGGATAAGTATAATGCGTCGTGATTAAGACTGTTTAAATTAGGAAATGATTTAAAACTGGGGGCAGTAAAAACTTGTGCTGGGATCTTCAATATGATTAGCCTCATTTTTTAGTTGTTTGAAGAGGCCTTTCTAAATCTCTTTGTCTTGCTTAGGAATGTTATGTGAAAGAAATCGATGCCAGTAAGGAGAACGTGATTCTGATCAACAAGGCAGACTTGCTGACTGCTGAGCAGCGGAGTGCCTGGGCCACGTACTTTGAAAAAGAAGATGTGAAGGTTATTTTCTGGTCAGCTTTGGCCGGAGCCATTCACCTGAATGGTGACTCTGAGGTAACCTGAGGGACTTTTACAGGTTGGGTTTCAAAGAGGAGGATTTTGATTTCTCATAATGTGCTTCATTTGTGTTTTGTTTACTCTTACTGGAAATTTGTGGGAATTAAGGTTTTTCCCCTGTGTGCTGGATTCGGATGACCTACAGAAAGTGAATCACAAAGTTCTTTTCTCTCTGGTTGTCGGACAGTCTGACATCGCCAGTGTTGTTACACACTGGTATTAGCTGTATTATTTTTGTATAATTGTATAATTTTTTTTAAAGGTTGTAGACAGGAAGTTGTATAGGAAGTTCCACAATGATCCTGTAACTGCTTTTAAGAGAAGTCAGAACACAAGGGTATAACTGAAGGATATAGTCAGTTCTCAGGACTTGATTAGAATCTCTTTCGACTTTGTTCTGAAAACAGAGAAACTAACCCTAAATTAAGATATACCACATTATCTGTTAGCCCAAATTTTGCAAAAGTAGTTTGGGCTTTATTTTTACTTTTGAATAAAATAATACCTATAAGAGGGCCAGGCGCCATGGCTCACTCCTGTAATCCCAGCACTTTGGGAAGCCGAGGGGTGTGGATCACCTGAGGTTGGGAGTTTGAAACCAGCCTTACCAACATGGAGAAACCCCATCTCTACTAAAAATACAACATTAGCCGGGCGTGGTGGCGGGTGCCTGTAACCCCAGCTACTCGGGAGGCTGAGGCAGGAGAATTGCTTGAACCCGGGAGGCGGAGGTTGTAGTGAACCGAGATCGCACCATTACACTCCAGCCTGGGCAACAAGAGCGAAACTGTCTCAAAAAAAAAGAAAAAAAAAAAAATCATCATCATAATACCAACTGTGAAAAGAAATTAGTAATTAGGATCGTAGAGATGGAGAGACGTAAGAAGTACTGTGTTTTTCCCTGTGCTTTTCTCCTCTCTCTGTTTATCAGGCATCTATTGACTGTGGAGTATGTGTTGAGCTGGGTTATGAATACAGCACCCTCCCCTCCGTGAGCTCGTTGTATAAATTCTCACCTCTAGCTGTGTGGAGGAGTCTCTTCCTCCACCTCCATACCAAACAGTTGCATATTTCTCTTCGACTACTTTAAGCGACAGGATGCTCGAGACCAGGTAACTCATTTCTTTTTACCTCTAAATGTAGAAAGTTCTTCCATTCAGTGGAACAAAGTCAGCCACCTTACCCTTTGATCTGAGGCCTCTTTGTCCCTTCGGTTCTCTCCTGCAGCTGTGCATTTTCAGCTCTCACAGACGCCAGCTCCGGGATGCCCATCCTGGGTGCCTGTCTTCTTGCGTCAGGACCGCAGGCAAAACTGGCCACACCTAATTGAATACATTATTCCAGGTGGTGTTTGCCTAGGGCGTATACAGAGCATTCATATTTCTTGTGATCAGGATATTCACATTAATTCAGTTTCTGTTAGTTCATCTCCTTTCAGAAGCTGTTTGCTCTTGGCTCATTGAACCTGTGAGTAACCGAATCCCTCAAATATCAAAAAAATAAAAAAAGACTTACTAAGCAAACCTCATCCCATCTTTACATGGAGAGAAAGATATTTGTTCTGTTTCACTTCAACTTAGGAGAGTACTGTTCCTTTTAAATATGTTAATGGCTTAGTACCAAGGTAGAGTTCATTTTAGAGTGTACAGTTAGCATTTCCTCGCCTTCTAGCTGTGAATTTTCATGTCATTGATAACATCATTGAACAGGCTAGGACAAGGGATACAGCTCTGTGACCTTTTGTGGACTTACTAGCAGCACTCTGTGCCAGGTGTTTTTATGTGAATATAGATGTATTCACAAGAATATACCGATAATAATTATTACTATAATTAATTAAAACTAACCCATAAAATTAATAAGTTTTTTTTTTTTTTTTTTTTTTTTTTTTTTTTTTTTTTTTTTTTGAGATGGAGTCTGGCTCTGTCGCCCAGGCTGGAGTGCAGTGGCCGGATCTCAGCTCACTGCAAGCTCCACCTCCCGGGTTTACGCCATTCTCCTGCCTCAGCCTCCCGAGTAGCTGGGACTACAGGCGCCCGCCACCTCGCCCGGCTAGTTTTTTGTGTTTTTTAGTAGAGACGGGGTTTCACCATATTCGCCAGGATGGTCTCGATCTCCTGACCTCGTGATCCGCCCGTCTCGGCCTCCCAAAGTGCTGGGATTACAGGCTTGAGCCACCGCGCCCGGCCAAAATTAATAAGTTAATAAAAACATATTCTTTACCAGACACCACTATTCTAAACACTTTATGTATTTTACTCATTTAATCTTCTTGGCAGTAAGTATAGATACTTACCATTGTTAGGGAGAAGAATAGTTTGCCCTGTTAAACCATTATTTCTGTTGTTTCCAATCTTTCCTGGAAGTCAATGTCGTGCTGAAGTTTTAAAATAGATAATTACCATTATATTGCTCTGCCCTGATGCAGTAACCCTACCAAAAATGGAAGAGATGAGTTTCTGCATCTGTGGCCTTCTTGATTTACTAACCAAGTGGTAGATAACAAAGGGAGATGAAATTTTTTACGTAATCAGTTTTCAGGGAACTCTTACTACCTCCTGTTGATGACTGTCTTATTTTTAGGGCTCACCAGGTCACTTGTGGAATTGTTTTAATGTCAGTTTCTGGCTTAACAGTGTGTAGTTTACGGAAGATATTCTTTCCTCCTTTTTAAGACTTAGGCGCCATTTACTTCTCCCAAGTTTTCTGGACTCTCTACTGTTGTCCATGATTTCTCAGGTTGTGAAGTCTTACTTGTAACTCGTTACTAATATCTGTAATTTGGGTATCAAATTACAGAAGTACTAGAAGTAGCTTGATATTCACTGTTTTCACTGTTTTCTTGCCTGAAAGTTTGGTTCATCTTCTACAGTTGTTCAGCTTCAGTTGTTTGAAAAATGTGAATGTTCTGAAAAAATGTGACATTTTTCAAAAGGCACAGCCGAGTTCTGAGTTGAGTATCTCTGGTTTCCTTTGGTCACCGTGGAATTGCACTGTGTTCCCCAAAAGATTGACTTTTTCCTTCTTTTAATTTTTAACCTAATTATGGCAAAGTCCTTTGATTGTCTTTAGTACTTTTCCTGAAGCCGAAGTGCTCCCCGCTGCAGTTTTTCTACTGCACATTCATGTTCAGTTCACATTCTCATTTTCATGCTACTTTCATGTTTGAAAATGACCCAAAAGAGCCCCACAGTGAGGACGCTGACTTCTTTACATTCACTGCTCATTTACCGTAGAAATTGCTTCCGGTTCTGTATTTCTCTCATAAGCCCGGTTTCTTTTTGAGTTGCCAGGCTTGATAGTGAAATCATACCTGTTTTTCTTGACATTTTGTTTTCTTTCTGCTTTCTTGAGATTTAGGATACATGTTTGGCTGAGTTCATCGTGTCCCCTTCTGTGACTGTTAATTATTCTAACCAAATTACTTGGAAATGATACAAGATTTCCATTACTTTCAAGTCCCAACAGATTCACCCTTATTTCTGCTTTGTTGTCACGAGGGATACAGAAGAATTAACACACCCATGAGTAGTAAATTATTTTTACCTTTCACTTTCCAAAGGGAATCTTTCATCACTAAATAATGTGGAGTTGAGTTTTGCTGCCGCATTTCACACACGGGGATCTGTGTGTGCTCCACGGTGCTTTGACTTCTAAAAGCAATTCTGAGAGAATAGCAGATTTTTTTAAACATGCCAACCACCGTCTTTAAAAATACAAATGTAAAATGAACTGCTTTTTGCAGAGAAGAGTATGTTAAATGTGTTATTGTTCCTGAGACATGCTTCGTTTTATCGTGCAGCCCATTGCAAAATAATGTACGGCCAAAGAGTTCAGTTTAACATAAGTTTTTCCCCTTGCTGTCTTTGAAGAGTTTTGTTGTTGTTGTTCTTGTTTTCTTTTGTTTTTGTAGAGACCCAGTCTTGCTGTGTTGCCCAGACTGGTTTTGAATTCCTGGCCTTGAGCGATCCTCCCACCTCAGCTACCGAAGTGCTGAGATTACAGGTGTGAGTCATCGCACCCGGCCTAAAGAATTATTTTAAATTACAAAAGTAATACATGTTCTTTATACAGAGTTCAAATAGTATAGAAACATATAAAGTAAAAAGGGAAGGGAAGGTCCAATTCTCCTCCCCTCCAAGAGGGCGCCACCGTCGGTGGTTGTCTGTCATGACACTGAAAGGCTTTCATTGTCTCCTCCCTATAGTCACCTTTCCATCTCCATCGAACTTTGCTTGTCCTCTGTTCATCTTTTTTTTTTTGAGACAGAGCCTTGTCTGTCGCCCAGGCTGGAGTGCAATGGCACCATCTCGGCTCATTGCAACCTCTGCCTCTCAGATTCAAGCAGTTGTCCTGCCTCAGCCTCCCGAGTAGCTGGGATTACAGGTGTGCACTACCACGCCTGGCTAATTTTTGCATTTTTAGTGGAGCCAGGGTTTTACCATGTTGGCCAGGCTGGTCTCAAACTCCTGACCTCAAATTATCTGTGCACCTCAGCCTCCCAAAGTGCTGGGATTATAGGTGTGAGCCACCACGCCCAGCCGTCCTCTGTCCATCTTACATAATCAACTCATTAAGTATTTTGACTAGAGTAGAAACTGCAGTTATGTATTTCTGAGCGTTTCTATTATTTTATCAGGAAGAGGCAAACAAAGATGATAGACAAAGCAACACAGCTGAGTTTGAACACTCCAGTTTTGACGAGGCTGAAATTTCTCACAGTGAGACCGAACATCTCCCAGCCAGGGATTCTCCTTCACTTAGTGAAAATCTCACAACTGATGAAGATGACAGTGAGTATGAGGACTGTCCAGAGGAGGAGGAAGATGACTGGCAGACATGCTCAGAAGAAGACGGTTCCGAGGAAGAGGACTGTGGCCAGGACTGGAAGGAAAGCTCTGCTGCAGATTCTGAGGCTCAGAGCAGGAAGACCCCACAGAAGAGGCAGATACACAATTTTAGCCATCTCGTATCCAAGCAGGAGTTACTAGAGCTCTTTAAGGAACTACATACGGGGAGAAAGGTGAAAGATGGGCAACTTACGATTGGACTGGTAAGATGACATATGTCATAACATTGTTGCCACATGATTGTCTTTAATGCCCATTTTTTCAGTAGCTACACGACCCCAGAGACTAACCAGGCTTCCGGCATCATCGGGACCATTGCCCTCTTGTTGCCCACTGGCATCACGGGATTAGGCAGTAGGACAGACAGCCCAACTCAAAGGAATCGACTTCCTCAAGGCTTATATTGTAACATACCTATTCACATTAAATGTATTCTCCGGTCTCCTTTCAGTTCGGCTTTTTCTGCCGTGTGAAGGACCGAGAGAGCAGAATGAGAGGGATGTTAAGGTTGTCTTCAGACTTCAGCCCAGTGTTCTTTGGGCACCCTGTGATCCTTGCCAGCTTACGCTGTACGTGTTCAGATGCTTAATAGGGAGAACCCCAGCAATCCCAGCATCTTGGGGCTGGAGAAAATATGACAAATGCATTGGTTGCATAAACACCGCATAGTAGATAGGGGAAAGTAGATCACATCCCCAGCTTTATATACCCTAATTCCAGAAGTGGCTGGCTGCGGAAGTGCGCAAACCCCGAGGGGCTACAGCATGGCTCTAGATGGCCCCATCCTTAGCTAAGGAGATGTGAGATGTTACAGAAGGTATTTATTATACAGATCTATCCAAAATATAACAGTGAGGGAAAGGAGATCATGGCACGTTTAACATCTTCTAGCTTTTCAGTTACATGCTCAGTATAGCTAATCTTAATTAGTTTTGAGCCCCCTTCTCTCCTGCCCCAACCCCCTGCCCCAGAATGCCTGTTTAAAATGACTGAAGTAGATTAGCATCTTATTTTAGTGTAGTTAAAAGAGCTGTCTGTGGAATCAGACAGACCTAGGTGTAATTCCCAATTCAGCACTAGAACTAACTTGTTAGGAACATGGGGAAAGTTGCTTATAATGCCTCTGAGCTTTAAAGCTTCATTCTTTATATTGTTGCTAAAAATTTGTATCAGAAAATTCAGTTCTCTACATGTTTTCTCACCTTTATGGAAAAACTGAGCATCCTCCCTCATTTTCTGAATTTCTTACTCTAGAAATTCTGCAAACACTTATTGATCACCTGCCACATGCCAGACATTCTGCTTGGCTTTAACTAAAAATGACTGAAAATTAAAGATAATTGTGTGTTGTGATTATTCAAATGTCCATCCGATCAGCCTCACCCAGTGTGGAAGATGCAATGGAAACCACTGTCTGTAGATGGGGCAGTGAGGGAAGGCTGGGGACAAGGGGATGAAATTTTCTGTAGTATCTGCTGTTAACAGCAAAACCTATAAAATTAAAATGTACATAGCCTGACCATTTGTCACTGGAGACATGTCTGAATAAATATACTCACACCACAGGAGAAAAAAGATGTCTCAGCAAATACAGAGAGCATGGATTTCAAATAATTTTCAAAGTAACCAGACGCGTAATGCTAGTCTTGCCATCATCTATGTCATATCTTTGAGTCTTTTGATAGATGTACTGTTTTACTATTTGGTAACTTCTGAGTCTTTTCTAGGTGGGCTACCCTAATGTTGGTAAGAGTTCAACAATCAATACTATCATGGGCAACAAGAAAGTATCTGTGTCTGCCACACCGGGTCACACGAAGCACTTTCAGGTATTTTTGTGGTTTCTTGCCACTCGCGTGCAGCTGTTTCTTCCTTTCATCTGTTGTATACCCAGCTCAAAACTCTTGCTTGTCTTCCAGACTCTCTACGTGGAGCCTGGTCTCTGCCTGTGTGACTGTCCTGGCTTGGTGATGCCGTCTTTCGTGTCTACCAAGGCCGAAATGACTTGCAGCGGAATCCTCCCAATTGATCAGATGAGAGATCATGTTCCACCTGTATCGTTAATATCCTTTCTGCTTTGGAAACACTCTAGTTATTACGTGCATATTAGGGCTTCAGGTTTATTGTAGGCATTTGAGGGATTCCGATTTGATGAAGAATTTAAAATACTAGTGATCTGCACAAGTTTAGACTGTGAGATAGCATGAGAACTTCCAAATCGGAACCTCATTTCCTGATTTCCGCAGTGTAGCCTTGAAGAAATGGGAGAATCCAGGTTTCAGATACTCGGTTCCAAGTTGCAAACCTATTTAACAATGCCATGTAACCTTTTGAGTGACCTTGGAAAACTTGCGTAACCTTCCCAAATACTTCCCTTTTCTCTAAGTGGGGGAAAAGCATCTATCTCATGGTTGATTATATTTAATCAGTATAGCTAACATATATTGAATACTTGCTATGTGCTTTTCTAAACCCTAATCAAATATCTTTTAATCCTCAAAAAGCAACCCTTAAGGCAGATACTGCTGTTATTCCCGTTTCCTCAAACTTGAGGAGACTGAGGCACAGAGAAGTTAAATAATTTATCTAAGCTCTTACAGCTAGTAAGCAGTAAATTAGGAACTCTGCTACTTGTCAGCAGCATAATGAATTAACTTACAGAAAGCATCTAGGACAGCACCCGGCATGAAAAAAGGACTCAAAGATGGATTTGTTAAGAACTATGCAGGGGCTAGGTGTGGTGGTTCATGCCTGTAACCCCAACACTTTGGGAGGTTGTGGTGGGCGGATCACTTGAGGCCGGGTATTTGAGACCAGCCTGGCCAACATGGCAAAACCCTGTCTCTACTAAAAATACAAAAACTAGCTGTGTGTGGTGGTGCACACCTATAGTCCCAGCTACTCGGGAGGCCAAAGCATGAGAATCTCGTGAACCTGGGAGGCAGAGGTTGCAGTGAGCTGAGATGGTGCCACTGCCCTCCAGCTTGGGTGCCAAAGCGAGACTCCTGAAGAAAAAAGAAAACGAAAGGGAAAAACTGCGCAAGGTCTGAGATTTTACTGTACTTACAAGCTAACAAGTTAGTCTGTTACTGTTTTATAGATACTAGCAGAAAACAGGAGACATCATGAAATTGGCACACTAATCCGCTGGCTTGTAAGTAGGGTAAAATTTCCTTCATAACTACACTTAAGGCCACAGCTTATTCATAGATACATATATATGAAAAAGTATATAGCTTTTTTTATTTTTGAGATGGAGTCTCACTCTGTCACCCAGGCTAGAGTGTAGTGGTGCAATCTCGGCTCTCTGCAACCTCCACTTCCTGGGTTCAAGCAATTCTCCTGCCTCAGCCTCCCGAGTAGCTGGGATTACAGGTGTGCACCACCATGCCCAGTTAATTTTGTTGTTGTTGTTCAGCAGAGATGGGGTTTCACCATGGTGACTAGGCTGCTCTCAAACTCTTGACCTCAAATAATCTGCCTGCGTTGACCTCCCAAAGTGCTGGGATTACAGGCGTGAGCCCGGCCTTTTAAGTTTCTCAGTAAATTAATAGTGAGACATGAATTATTTATTGCCGGTAGCCTTAGGTTAGGTACTATGGAGGATAGGGCATAAATAGAGATGGCTACTGCCCTATACGAAGCATCAATCTGTTGGGGACACGTGAGGTATGTACGTGAATAACTGTAGTACAAGTAGAATATTGTTAGTGGCTTAAGGAAAATTCAGACAAACTATGAGAGATGAGACAAAGGAGGAAAAGTAATCCTGCATAATTGTAGACATTAGAAACAGACTCCCCTTGCTTTATCTCTACATTAGAATCACAAATGCATAATCTACTTTTCAGGGTAAAAATGTGTCATCTTTATTTTTTTTTTATTTATTTTTTTTTTTGAGACGGAGTCTCGCTCTGTCGCCCAGGCTGGAGTGCAGTGGCGCGATCTCGGCTCACTGCAAGCTCCGCCTCCCGGGTTCACGCCATTCTCCTGCCTCAGCCTCCCGAGTAGCTGGGACTACAGGCGCCCACCACCGCGCCCGGCTAATTTTTTGTATTTTTAGTAGTGACGGGGTTTCACCGTGTTAGCCAGGATGGTCTCGATCTCCTGACCTCGTGATCCGCCCGCCTCCGCCTCCCAAAGTGCTGGGATTACAGGCGTGAGCCACCGCGCCCGGCTAAATGTGTCATCTTTAAAGTCAGTTTCAGAGATATTTTAAATTATTATTTTAAAAGAATTCATATGGAAGAGTCATGGGAGCTTAAGGCCTTGTTTAAAAGGAAAAAAAAACTGAGTCTTTTAAAATTAATCGATAACTATACTCTTCCTTTGGAGAGGAGAAAGAGTGTTTGTCGTACAAGTGATGAAGTGCCATGCTCTTAGAGGCACGTTCCGTATGCCTTGGGGAGGAGAGAGGCAGTTCAAGAGAGTGGATTCCCTGACAAGCTACGTTTGCCAGAATATTCCAAGACATGTTTTAGAAGCTACCTATGGCATTAATATCATAAAGCCTAGAGAAGATGAAGATCCCCACCGACCTCCAACATCAGAAGAGCTGTTAACAGCTTATGGATGTAAGTTGGGATTCATTAGAAAACGTGAACAAAAATAACAGTATAGCTAATGAATAGAAATAAGAATAGTAATAGTACTAGAAATGTTATTCTGCAAAGATATAAATTTATCATATTTCTTTAGCATTTTTCAAGTCATCTTCCAGGGTTAATGTCTCTGCGGGCCTTGCCTACAAAGTAACCTACAGTGCAAAAAGCTTTCAGGACATTTGCTGCTTTGATGGTACCCATGTGCAGGCACAGGGGTTCTCATCGGAGGCTGTGTTGGCTGTTTCTGGAGTCTTCTCCCAAACAAGAAGAAAGGGGATGTGTGGAAGAAAATGAATATGTGCACCACAGCGAGGCAGGAGAGTTGGGACGGGAGCACCAGAAGGGAGACCCCTCAGAGACGGGGACAGAGTGGAGCTTGGTTAGGACAGGGGCACAAAGCACCCTCCTTCCTCTCCCATCAGTCCCTGTAAACTTACTTGACATGAAAATGAGACCACAGCTCTCCCACCTCCGTGTTTTTTCCCAATTCCACATGAGGACCTATGATTTCTTGCCTTCAATGTAAACTTTAAAGGTGGCCTGGAGAACCTTGTGTCTACCTAAAAAAAAAAAAAAAAAAAAAAAAAGAATAGCAGCATGAGAAGCATTTCTGTGCGTGTGTGGCTTGCCTTGAAAGGGATTGCCACTGGCTGGGAAGGAGTTCAGCTTATTCAAGTATTTACTGGCAGAGAAAGGTGGAAGGTGATTTGATAGGAATCACACTTAAATCAAACCTTGAACTTAGAGACTCTAAAGAGGATAAATACTAAACACTTGTGTAAGACTATTCTAATGACTGAGTCATAGAACAAGAAAAGACCTGAAAGATTACCTCACCTCCTAGCCCCTGCTTTTAAGAAGTAAAATCTGAACCCAGAGCCCAAGCTGACCCAAGGTGAGGTGGCTGGTCAGTGGAATAGCCTGGGTGAGATCTCCCTCGAGGATGTTAGCCTGGAAAATGCAGAAAGGTGGACTTCCACCAAACTTTCAGTTTGATTGTACTTCTGATAAAACTGAAAATAATCTGAGTCTTTTAAGATGTTTCATCTAATGCTGCCTGATAAAATCAGAGTAAAGAAAAAGCCAGTCTGTAAAAACAAATGACCACACGTACAATTGCTAAGTTCACTATCTGCAAGTCCATATAAAAGAAAATCTCAACAGTAAATGTTCAAAGATATTGCCAGATTACTCTCATTTTACTTTGTATTTCTTTAAATACTAGTGAAGTTGAGCATCTTTCCAAATGTTTTGTGACTATATTTCTTCTGAGAATCACATTTTCCTATACATGGTTCTGTCTTAATGATTTGTAGAAGTTCTTTGTTATATGTGCTACACATTTTTTTCCAACATTAATTATGGTTTCTTTGGCCCCCAAAGAAGTTGACAATTTTAACAGACTATATTTTTCCTTTTTGGTTTGACTGGGTTTGGTGTTTTACTTGGGAAGGTCTTCTCCATCCCAAAAAGATAAAACTATCTTCCTGAAATATTTACTTTTTTAACATTTAGATTTTTAATCTGCCTACATTTATTTTTGTATATTGTGTGAATTAGGATTGTAACTGTTTTCTTCTAAACTGGAAAAGCCAGTCGACAGCTAGTATGTGAGGGGGCTGAGTTTGGAACACAGCCTGTCTGCTGAAACCATGTTCTTAACACTGTGTTTTGCTGCCTTCTGACTGAGTTAGTATTAAAGGGATCTTACTGGGGAAAAAATGTGGGTACATCATTCAATAAGAAAACTTCTTCTGTTGCTTTCTGTTTTGCAAGTAGTATTGACAGTGTAGCATTCTCCTACAGGTAGCCTCCATGAATAAATGTTTAAAATAAAGAGGCCGGGCATGGTGGCTTAACGCCTGTAATCCCAGCACTTTGGGAGGCCGAGGCGGGCAGATCACCCGAGGTCAGGAAATCAAGACTAGCCTGACCAACATGGTGAAACCCCGTCTCTACTAAAAATACAAAAATTAGCTGGGCATGGTGGTGTGCGCCTGTAATCCCAGCTCCTCAGGAGTCTGAGGCACCAGAATCGCTTGAACCCGGGAGGTGGAGGTTGCAGTGAGCCAAGATTGTGACACTGCATTCCAGCCTGGGCAACAGAACGAGACTCCGTCTCAACAAAAAAATAAAGAGGTAGAAGAAATAACTGGAGTAGAGAGAAATCAAATTTGTCTTTCATAGCATGGTGGTAGGTGATTGTTAAGATATCAGATATAAGTAAATATTCTCCTGGATGATCTAGTGTTTTTAATGCTAAACAATATATATTCTACAATGATACCTAATTTTTTTAAAGCTAGGAGTAAGAATGCATAGTTAGTAATAGAAGCTACATCACCTCAGTTGTCTTTGTTGTGATATTCTGTCATCTAAGATTTTGCAAAATTATTTTCTCTTCACAGATATGCGGGGATTCATGACAGCGCATGGCCAGCCAGACCAGCCTCGATCTGCGCGCTACATCCTGAAGGACTATGTCAATGTAAGTGCACCCCGCCTCTCATGCTCTCCGATACGCACGTCTTTCCCCCAGTCTGTGTTCTTAGAGAATGGCAACTTGTTCGATCATAAAGGAAATACACTGAAACTGGAGTTGTGATCTTGATGTAGGGTAGTTAACATTATATGGATTATAGAGATTACAAAAGATGGAGCTCTCTGAACACCTATTATGAGTGAAAATCACCAATTTATGCATCTGGTTTTTTCGTCTCCTACAGCCCTTTGCTTGTTATGATTGCCACTATTGTCACAGTCTTCTTCGTAGTATAGCTGTTTCTATGCCTATCTCTGTATTTGTGTAGTAACGATAATAACAGCTAACATTTTTTCAAAGCTAACCCTGCTAGAAATAGTTCTGTTTTACATGCGTCTTCTCAGTAAAAATACGTAACAAGTCTGAGATTATTATGTCTCCTTTTCAAATGAGAACATGCTATTTGGGGGTTTCCCCATAGTAAAATGGAGATGAACAGGGCCTATCTCATGAGATTATTATGGGAAATAAATGAAAACTCTGTGTGTGTGTGTGTGTGTGTGTGTGTGTGTGTGTGTGTAGCACTAAGCTCAATGCCTGGCACATAATGAGCCCCCGATAATTGTTGTCAAGTTTCTTTCCACAAATAAGCATTACAGGGCCCTGTTAATAACCAGTTGTGAGGGTTTGGCTTTATTTCCTCCCCTTCTCAAGACCACATCAGTGGAGCTCTTGGAGAATAGTGGCAACCATATGGGCTTTGCCTTCAGTTCAGGAGGAAAGCAGTTCATACTATTGGTATGGATAAGTCATGTATTCATTTACCACTTACTATGGAGGATGTAAAGATGAGGTAAAAATTGTCACAGGCTTCAGATCATTTATGATGGAAAGAGGCAGACTTGCCCCCAGTGAGCAACCCCACCTACAGGAGTCGAGGAACTCTCCTGACTGTAATAGTCTACCCGGTATTACCGCGAACTCTCCTGACTGTAACAATCTACCCGGCATTACCGCGAACTCTCCTGACTGTAACAATCTACCCGGCATTACCGCGAACTCTGACTGTAATAGTCTACCCGGCATTACCGCGAACTCTCCTGACTCTAACAGTCTACCGGGCATTACCGCGAACTCTCCTGACTCTAACAGTCTACCCGGCATTACCGCGAACTCTCCTGACTGTAACAATCTACCCGGCATTACCGCGAACTCTCCTGACTGTAACAATCTACCCGGCATTACCGCGAACTCTGACTGTAATAGTCTACCCGGCATTACCGCGAACTCTCCTGACTCTAACAGTCTACCGGGCATTACCGCGAACTCTCCTGACTCTAACAGTCTACCCGGCATTACCGCGAACTCTCCTGACTCTAACAGTCTACCCGGCATTACCGCAAACTCTCCTGACTGTAACAGTCTACCTGGCATTACCGCGAACTCTGACTGTAATAGTCTACCCGGCATTACCGCGAACTCTCCTGACTCTAACAGTCTACCCGGTATTACCGCGAACTCTCCTGACTGTAACAATCTACCCGGCATTACCGCGAACTCTGACTGTAATAGTCTACCCGGCATTACCGCGAACTCTCCTGACTCTAACAGTCTACCGGGCATTACCGCGAACTCTCCTGACTCTAACAGTCTACCCGGCATTACCGCGAACTCTCCTGACTCTAACAGTCTACCCGGCATTACCGCGAACTCTCCTGACTCTAACAGTCTACCCGGCATTACCGCGAACTCTCCTGACTCTAACAGTCTACCCGGCATTACCGCGAACTCTCCTGAGTCTAACAGTCTACCCGGCATTACCGCGAACTCTCCTGACTCTAACAGTCTACCTGGCATTACCGCGAACTCTCCTGACTGTAACAGTCTACCCGGCATTACCGCGAACTCTCCTGAGTCTAACAGTCTACCCGGCATTACCGCGAACTCTCCTGACTGTAATAGTCTACCCGGCATTACCGCGAACTCTCCTGACTGTAATAGTCTACCCGGCATTACCGCGAACTCTCCTGACTCTAACAGTCTACCCGGCATTACCGCGAACTCTCCTGACTGTAACAATCTACCCGGCATTACCGCGAACTCTCCTGACTGTAACAATCTACCCGGCGTTACCGCGAACTCTCCTGACTGTAATAGTCTACCCGGCATTACCGCGAACTCTCCTGACTCTAACAGTCTACCCGGCATTACCGCGAACTCTCCTGACTGTAACAATCTACCCGGCATTACCGCGAACTCTCCTGACTGTAACAATCTACCCGGCATTACCGCGAACTCTGACTCTAACAGTCTACCCGGTATTACCACAAACTCTCCTGACTGTAACAGTCTACCCCAACATTACCGTGAGTCGTAACTGCCCAGTTGTGTCTTGAGTTTTGTTTTGGAAAATATTCACCGTAAGTATAACCATGTCAGTATGCTGAAGAATACTTAAGTGGGAATGCAAACGAGAAAAGAAGAAAGAAATTTCATCCTAGTCTGGGGCACCATGGGAAGAGTTAGGTCTTTAGAACACTTTGACCATTGATGTGTTGGAAAAAGGACTCTTCAGCTGCAGTAGACCAAAGCTCAACTCAGCTAACGTAACCAGAAGGCGGAGAGCTCCATCGGAGTGTGACTGGGTGGGGATGTCTCCTCTGAGGCCACAGATGGCTCTTAGGATGCACTGTCGTCATTCATGCTGTCTTTGCAGGGTAAGCTGCTGTACTGCCATCCTCCTCCTGGAAGAGATCCTGTAACTTTTCAGCATCAACACCAGCGACTCCCAGAGAACAAAACGAATGGTGATGAAATAAAAATGCAGCCAGGCAGAAATAAAAAAGTAAAGCAGATTGAAAATATCGTTGACAAAACTTTTTTCCATCAAGTAAGTTTTAAAACTTTTCTTAAACTTCTGATCCAACACTCTTTATAACAGCTTTATTGAGTATCACATGCCATAAACACATTTTAATAACCCCAAAAAGGGTTTAATAACCCCCAAAAGAAACCTTATTTATTAGCAGTTACTCCCTGTTCCCCTTTTCCCCCCAGCCCCTGCCAACCAATAATCAATCTTTATGTATAGATTCACCCGTTCTAGACGTTTCATGTGACTGGAATCATACGGTGTGCTCTTTGTGACAGGCTTCTTCCACTTAGCATGGTGTCTTAGAGATCCATCCATGTTGTGCATGCGTCAGTGTTCCATTCCTTTTTATTACCGAATGGCGTTGTAGTGTATAGCTGCGCCACGTTGTGTCTGTTTATCATCTGATGGACATTTGGGTTGTTTCCACTTTTTGGCTACTGTGGATAATGGTGTAATGAACACTTGTGCACAAGTTTTTGTGGAGACGTGGATTTCATTTCTCCTGAGTATATACCTAGGCGTGGGCTTGCTGGGTCAGACTGTAACTGCGTGTTTAACATTGGAGGTATTGCCAGACTCTCCGAAAGTGGCTGTGCTGTTTTACATTACACCCGTGATGTGTGAGGTTTCTCATTTTCTCCTCATCCTTGTCAACGTCTATTATTGCCGGTCTTTTTCTATTGTAGCCATCCTAATACCTGGGAAGCGTATTGCATTGTAGTTTTGATTTGGTATTTCCCTAATGACTGGTGGTGCTGAGCATCTTTTTCTGTGCTCATTGGCACATGTATATTTTCTGTAGAGAAATGTCTGTTATGAAGTTGTAAGAGTTCTTTATATATTCTGGATACCAGTCCCTTATCAGATTGATTTACAAATCTTTGCACCCATTTAGTCAGTTGTCTTTTCTCTGAGCCAACACACTTGGTGATAGAAAGTGCTAAAGAAACAGATTTCAAAAATGTCTTCTGCACTTTAAAATATTGATAACTTTAGTTGCTTATGTCACAGCTACAATTTGTAGGCAGTATTTTAAAGGTCAAATCTACATGCAAAAGAGGTAAATCATATAGCTGTACCCAATGTAGTTTAAAAGTTTTAAGTGACTACTATAGCGAAAGCAGGACAGGGGTTAGGAGGGGGTGATCAGCTGTACCCAGAGAATGTTTTTGTATTCGCCCCATGCTTTATCTGCTGCCTCACGCGATGAGCCTGTGATGCAGGCCAAGCAAATATTGTTCCCTGAGGACACTGGCGCTGGAGAGACTGAGTTACCCAAGGGCACTTGCTTTAAATTGCAAAGCTGGGGCAAAACTTAGATGTTTGTAGCTCCTAGTTGGAATTATTTCCTAGTTGGTATGTACCAGTATTTGGAAGGAAATTTACCAATATGCAAAAAGATGACAGGTTTCTTCTTGGGCCTACAGCTGCCATACAGAACATTTAATTTGAAATTTTAAATGTTTATAGGTTTCTAAAGGCTGTGTACAAGAAGGCTGAAAACTTGTCATAATTTCAATATAATTCATATGTCTCAACCGTAGCCTCTAGAGTAATATTTTACTATTATAAGTAACTTGCAAATCATAGTGTACTAATTTTTTTTTACTAAGTAAACTTAAAACTTGTTTAGAGTCCATTTCTAATGTGGTTGAAGCAGGTTTAGTTTTTATATTAAGACAAATTTCCAGAAAACAGCTGGTATTGAGTCTAGTTGTAGATGGCATTTGAAAGTATGAGACTAAACAAAGTTGATGAGGGAATAAGGAGGGAGAAGAGATGAAATGAAGACGGAATGCTGGTGGGAGAAAGAGGACCAGTGAAAGGGAAGGGGGGAGGAATTTACTGAGTGACTGACTCCTTTTTATCTTGAAGTGATCCACTGACAGTACTGTGCATATCCCTTAAAGGACAGCCTGCTGACATCTCCGATAATGTTTTCTCTTATTTCCTAGGAGAATGTGAGGGCTTTGACCAAAGGAGTCCAGGCTGTGATGGGTTACAAGCCCGGGAGTGGTGTAGTGACTGCAGCCACTGTGAGCTCTGAGAATGGGGCGGGGAAGCCCTGGAAAAAACATGGCAACAGAAATAAAAAAGAAAAAAGTCGCAGACTCTACAAGCACCTGGATCTGTGAGGTTGGGCTGCATTGTGCAGATGGAAAAGAGCAGAAGCTGCCTGTTGCCTGTGGAACTGTCGCAAGACACTGGCACTGTGGAACGGGCCCTGCTCTTGCGGGCACAGCTGCACCCAGCAGTCTCCGTGTCAAGACCAAGGGCCTCCTGGAAACACCAGCTCTGACGACAAGGAGTCATCTGGGAGCCCTAGAAACCTCCTCCTGGCCAGGCGCAGTGGCTCATGCACCAACACGGTGAAACCCCGTCTGTACTACAAATACAAAACAATTAGCCGGGCGTGGTGGCAGGCACCTGTAATCCCATCTACTCGGGAGGCTGAGGCAGGAGAATCGCTTGAACCTGGGAGGCAGAGTTTGCAGTGAACGGAGATCACGCCACTGCACTCCAGCCTGGGTGACAGAGTGAGACTATATCACAAGAAAAAGAATTGTAAGGGATGGTTCATGAGACACATTTGGGACAAAGGTGGAACAGAAACTCCCCATTGTGAGTGTCCTAGTTGGGTTCCTCCAACTCTAAACAAGGGACTTGGGTTCAGTTAGTGCGCAGCAGGGGCTCACTTCCACTGAGGAACATGTAGAATGTACTCACCGGGTGACAGGGAAGCTGCGGTATTTACTACCTAGCCCCCATCTTCTCTGGCTATTCCACTTACTTTAAATGTCCAGAATAAGCAAATCTCCATATAGAGAAAGTAGACTTGTGGTTGCTTAGGGATGGGAGGAATGGGAAGATTGAGGCCTTCCTTTTGCAGTGATAAAAATGTCCTAAAATTGATTGTAGCAATGGTCACACAACTCTGTGAATATGCTTAAGACCATTGAATTACACACTTTACATTGGTGAATTGTATGGAATGTAAATAACATAGTTACAAAATATAATCAAAAGCACGAAAGCACTCTTGATAGGGTTTGGATCTGTGTCTTCCCCAAGTCTCATGTGGAAATGTAAGCCCCCCCTGGTGGGAGGTGGGGCCTGGTGGGAGGTGATTGGATTTTGGGGCAGAGTCCTCACAAATGGTTTAGCACCACCCCCTCGGTGCTGTTCTCCGTGATACTGAGTCCTCGTCACATCTGATTGCTTTGAAGTGTGTGGCACCTCCCCTCTGTCTCCCTCCTGCTCTGGCCATATAAGATGTGCCTGCTTCTCCTTCGCCTTCTAACATGATTGTGAGTTTCCTGAGGTCTCCCTAGAAGTAAAAGCTGCTGTGCTTCCTATACAATCTATAGGACAGCGAGCCAATTAAACATCTTTTCTTTATAAATTACCGTCTCTGGTATTTCTGTTTTTCTTTTTTTCTGAGACGGAGTCTCACTCTGTCGCCCAGGCTGGAGTGCAGTCGTGTGATCTCGTCTCACTAGAACCTCCCTCTCCCAGATTCAAGCAACGTGCCCTCCCGGAAGAGAAAGCTGTTGAGCTGCTGGCCTGTCTCCCCCAGGTGGCTGGGATTTACAGTCACCATTGGCTGCCCACTCCCGTAGGGCCGCCCGGGCCGCTGCAGACCTTCCTTCAGAAGGACGGTGCCTGAGGTCCTGCCACCTCTGCCAACAGGAAATGCCTTTGAGCAGTCACATCACTGCCTAGCGTCCAGGAGGACAAGTGCTCTGGTCCTCTTGTTAGTTTTTCTTTTTGGCTAACTCTGAACCATGGCCAAAAACATTATCTTTAGCTCCTGGGAAGCTGCTGGACCTCTGAGGAGCCTGGTTAAGGAACTGATTCATTTCCTGAGGGCCGACCACGTGCAGAGCCCTGTGGAAAGTACAGGGAGAACTGGGCAGGGTTCTGATGACCCGGAGGGAGGTGGTTAGAAGATACCGTCCACAGTGTTCGCTGCAGGATGAAGTCCCGACTCCCTCGCGACTGAACGCTGACCGTCTCACCTCCCTGCTGTGGGTGCTGCCCTGCCTCTGCTATTTGCCTTTCTCCCTATACCATCTCTTGCCGCTTCCAAGGGCCTCTGCAGAGCTGCGGCCATGGCCTTGTTGCCAAAAGCAAACATTCTCCAGCGTTATTTATTGAAAACCTTCCCCCACACACGCCCGCCCACAATGCGGGGTGTCGTCAATGTACTTTAAACATGCCCCTACTGTAGTGCATGTCATATTTTTATGGCTTGTTTAAAAATCAGCATATCTGGCCAGGCATGGTGGCTTACACCTGTAATCCTAGCACTTTGGGAGGCCGAGGTGGGTGGATCACTTGCGGTCAGCAGTTCAAGACCAGCCTGGCCAACATGATGAAACCCTGTCTCTACTTTTTAATGGCCAAAAAAAAGTAGCTTACTTTTAATGGCCAAAACCGCAATTACTTTTGCACCAAAGTACTTTTATTTGTTTTTTGTTTTTTGTTTTTTTGAGACAGAGTCTTGCTCTGTTGCCCAGGCTGGAGTGCAGTGACGTGATCTCGGCTCACTGCAACTTCTGCCTCCTAGGTGCAAGAGATTCTCTTGCCTCTGCCTCCCAAGTAGCTGGGATTATAGGTGCCTGGCACCACACCTGGCAGATTTTTGTATTTTTAATAGAGACAGGGTTTCACCATGTTGCCCAGGCTGGTCTGGAACTCCTGACCTCAGGTGATCCACCCGCCTCAGCCTCCCAAAGTGCTGGGATTACAGGCGTCAGCCACTGCTTCTGGCCTGCACCAAAGTACTTTTGATAGCCAAAACCACAATTACTTTTGCACTATTCTAATATCATCAAATTAGTGATTAGGTTTAATTTCTCCTGAGTGGTTACAACTTTGTTTTGTTTTGAGAGACTAGGGTCTCAAAAACATAGGGGTCCCTATGTTGTCTAGGCTGGTCTCCAACTCCTGGGCTCCACTGATCCTCCCACTTTGGCCTCCCAGAGTACTAGGATTACAGGCATGAGCCTCCTTACCAGGCCAAATCTTAACTTTGAAAACACAATGTACCACTAAAATAGTGTAGCCACTTTGGAAAATAGTCTGGCAATTCCTCAAAACGTTAAACACAGTTACCATAGACCCCAGCAAGGACACTCCTAGGTATATACCCAAGAGAACATGAAACCCACGTCCACACAAAAACTGTATACAAATGTTCAGAGCAGCATTATTCATAATAGCCCAAAGGTCAAAGCAACCCAGATGTCCAACTGATGAATGGATAAACGACATGTGGTATAAAAATACTCATACAATGTATTATGAGCCATAAGCAGGAATGAAGTACTGATACATGCAGCAACATGAAGGAACCTTGAAAACATGCGAAGTGAAAGTCACAGAAAGGTCACATAGTGGATGATTGCACTGATGTGGAATATCCAAAATGGGCAAATCCATAGAGACAGAAGGTAGATTTGCGATTCCTGGGCTGGGAGTGTTGAGGGGAGTGGAGAGTAACTGCCGGTGGGCAGGGTTTATTTTCAGGTGGGGGTGATGAAAATGTTCTAAAAGTAGATAATGATGTTGGTTGCACAACGCTATGCATACACTAAAAACTGCTGAATTGTACGTTTTATTTTTTGTTTTGTTTTGAGATGGAGTCTTGCTCTGTCACCCAGGCTGGAGTGCAGTGGCGCCATCTCAGCTCACAGCAATCTCCACCTCCCGGGTTCAAGCGATTCTCCTGTAGTAGCTGGAATTACAGGCACGCGCCACCATGCCCGGCTAACTTTTTTATTTTTAGTAGAGATGAGGTTTCACCATGTTGGCCAGGCCAGTCTTAAACTCCTGACCTCAAGTGATCCGCCCACCTCAGCCTCCCAAAGTGCAGGGACTACAGGTGTGAGCCACCATGCCTGGCCAGAATTGTACATTTTAAAAGGACTATGTTGGCTGGACATAGTGACTCACGCCTGTAATCACTTTAAGAGGCTGAGGCGGGTGGATCATGAGGTCAGGAGTTCAAGACCGGCTTGGCCAACATGATAAAACCCCATCTCTACTAAAAACACAAAAAGTAGTCAGGTGTGGTGGCACGTGCCTGTAGTCCCAGCTACTTGGGAGGTTGAGGCAGGAGAATTGCTTGAACCTGGGAGGTGAAGGTTGCAATGAGCCAAGACCGGCCATTGCACTCCAGCCTGGGCAACACAGTGAGACTCTGTCTCAAAAAAAAAAAAAAAAAAGATTATGTTTATGGCATATAAATAATATCTCAATAAAGCTGCAGTTTTGTAGTTTTTTTTTTTAATTTAAAAAATGATTTTTTCTCAAATCTGCACCTTCTGTAGAAATATTTTTTTCAAGTCATGTCTTGCTTTAAACAAAGTTACTAAGATCAATGAGGAGATTTAAAAATTACAATGATAGTTTGCTCTCAAGAAAAACAGCCCTGTGTGCTTGAACTGTGAGGCGTGTGGCTGGACAGGCGGCGGCCGGTTCCAGAGAAAACAAGCTCCTTGGCTGCCAGGGCTGTGGGTTAGGATGACACCAGAAGCCGGGCTTGGGCGACTGCCTGGGGGCGGAGGGTGCCACTGACAGCTTCAGAAAGGAGAGTGAGACGCAGATGTGGGGGTATTTGTTCTCCAGCACGTTTGTTTCCTCCTTCCTGGCCTTGCACCCCGCCCCCCCTTTTTACTGCGCCCTGTCCGGGATCAGGACCAGGCCCCCTTCACCTTGGGATCCCAGCACCCATGGGCTTCAGCAGCGCAACTAATTGCTGATGGCTCAGGAAATGTGCGTAATATGCAGGAAGGGACGCCGTGCCTTACAGCGACCGGCAGGGACTCGGCCCTCCACGAGCCCAGCCGCCCGCCCTGCTCCGGCCAGGATGTTGGAGGTGGGTGACCGCGAAGAGGTCGGCGGGGAGCGGGCGCCGCCGCGGGCCGGGGGGCGGGGGCCGCCGTCTTTGTGCCCGGGAAGCTCCCAGCTCCCGCCGCTGGGGGGCGGCCTCCGCCCCGCCGACCCCCGACAATAGCGCAAGGGGTGGGGAGCGCGCGGTCCCGGAAACTTTTCTCCGGCGCCTTCGCCGCCGCCGCCCGCGCCCGGGAGCGCGCTTTTCTCTGCCGGCGGTCGGTGCGCTCAGCCGGAGCCGCCGCGGCGGAAAGGAACCCAGAGAAGGCGGCGCTCGGGGCTGCCCGCGGCGAGGGAGGCTGCGCCCAGGTCACCGGCCCCGCGGAGAGCGCCCAGCCGCGCCATGGGGGAGGCGCCCAGCCCCGCGCCCGCGCTCTGGGACTGGGACTACCTGGACCGCTGCTTCGCCCGCCACCGCGTCTGCATCTCCTTCGGCCTGTGGATCTGCGCCTCCTCCTGCTGGATCGCCGCCCACGTGCTGTAATGGGGCCGGGGGTCTGGGGGCTGTCGGGAGGGGAAACGGGCACCACGCCCCTGCTACTCCCTCTCGGAAACCTAGACGAGGGGGTGGAAAAGGGGGATGAAGGAGATGGCTGAGTGATAGGATCCAATGGAACATTGCTGTGTAGACTGAAGTGGGATACTTCTTTCCAGATCCCACGCACAGGGAAGCTGGGCTGAAAGCCAAAGGGAGGAGGCTGGGTGGTGCAGCGGATGGGGCCCCAGGACACCGCGAGCATGAATGCTGTTGTCACCCCTTCCCCCATTGACTCACGGTGTGACCTGGGCAAGCTCCAGAACCTCTCTGGGCCTCCTATGACTGGTGATGGATAATACCTCATAGGATGGGGGAGGATTCAATGAATCGGTACCGTTAAAGCACTTAGTAAATGCTCATTAAACATCATTTGTATTGCTCCAGCTAGATCACCAACTCTTAAGGGACCTTGGCAAGTCCCTTGATGTTTCTGGCCTCAGTTTACCCAAAGTCCTTCTAGGCGGGAACGGGCGTAATGATGATCCAGCTGGCCTGTCTTTGCCCTGGTCTGTCCAGCACCCGGACTGGCTTGTCCAGATGCCCACCGTAGCCTAAGTTCTAAGAGTGAATCTCCAGGTCCTCAGCCGCTCTGTCCTAGGCATGGAAATCCACTAGCAGTGCCCAGGATGGTGCCGCTCAAGCATTCCCTGGCAGGGGAGAAAGGACCAGCACCCCTGGGAGACCAGCACCCCTGGGAGAAGTTAGAACTGTCTCCCCGTAGGCGCTCAGTGGATATTCTCCTAAGGCATTTGGTCGTATTGCAGAGACTCTGCAGCCCCACTACCCAGTGACTGGAATACAAATAAAAAGACGCCTAGTATATTTACTGTGGGCCCAGTGTTGCATTCATTAACTCTTTCAATGCCTGCCTCAGAATATCAGCACCAGGAGGTAGGTACTGTTACCCCCACTTTCAGTAGTGAGCCCTGAGGTTCTGAGAGGTTAAATAACTTGTCTGAGCGAAAAGAAAGAACCAAAACCCCAGATCCCAGTGAAAAGGGGCAGGCTGGTAAAAGGGATTAAACTGTCCAGATCAGAGGCTGGAAACTAACAAGGCACTGGACACGCATTAGCCATTTGTTCCTCACAGCCGTCCTCAGACCAGCACTGTTAGGCACTTTGCCAACCTTGCGGGGGTTAAGAGCGAGCCTCTGCTTCTCACACTGCCTGGATCTGGACATACCCATTTGTTTTCAGGGCCTTGCCATCCCTGAATCTCCCCGCTCCCCTTTCTCTTTGGAGAATGTGTGTTCGGAGCGGTGTGTGGGCTGGGTTAAGGTCAGCTGGTACCCTAGCCCCAGGAGCTGGGGAAGTGGCTGAGAACAGGGTGCGGAGCAAAGGCCCTGCGTGGGAAGTCAGAAAACCACCATTAACTCACCTTCTCACCAGACGCCTCTGTTTTGTCCTCCCAAATGGGAGGGTTGATATAAATTATTTCTAATTTGGGTCCGCCTCTGGGAGTCTCCAACTTAAGAATCTTCACTCCTTGGTCATGAATTGGTTTTAGGATCCCAGGGCCCAGATTAAAGTTGATGTTGCCACTGTGAGCTTCAGGCTTGGGCCAGCAGGTCAGGAAATGTCTAGAAAGCCAGGCTTCTGTCCTCATCCACCATTCCCAAGGACAGGCGCTCAGAATCCGCCAAACAGTTCTAAGGATGTGGAATAAGTGCCATCCTCCGGTGAACGGCAGTGAAGCCGGAGCTGCTGCCCTGCCTCAGTGTCTCCAGCAAAGTGTAGCAAGGAGGCATGTACGACATGTTTCAGAGGCCCTACCAGTGACGCTGATAGAAACGGCCAGCCCCTTCCTGCCCTTCCGTGCATCTTCTCCGTCGATATGGACTGGGGAGGGGCTGTAAGGGGAGAAGCGACAGTGGGGCACTAAGGGAGGGACAGCCCAAAGTGCCAAAAGGACTCTGTGTAAAGAACGTGGACATAGGCCAGCAGAAGCCAGGCTGCCCCACCTCACAGATGGTTTAGAAGAATTTCACTTTAATTTATTTCAGAGAAACAAGTTGTCTTTTTAATTAGGCAATTAACTCTGCTCGGCAGTTGTCTGCAGTGGTTGGGTTACTTTTTTTTTTTTTTTTTTTTTTTGAGATGGAGTCTCGCTTTGTCGCCCAGGCGGGAGTACAATGGCACAATCTCGGCTCACTACAACCTCCACCTTCTGGGTTCAAGCAATTCTCCTGCCTCAGCTTCCCGAGTAGCTGGGGTTATAGGCTCTCACCACCACACCCGGCTAATTTTTGTATTTTTAGCAGAGACAGGGTTTCACCATGTTGGCCAGGATGGTCTAGAACTCCTGACCTCAGATGATCCTCCTGCCTCGGCCTCCCAGAGTGCAGGTGTGAGCCACCGCACCCAGCCTGAGTTACTTTTATAACCCTCCTGTTTCCTTTTCAAAAAATAAAACACAATGGCTACTTTTTCAGCGCTAAGTGGGGGGTCATCAAACGGAGCCGTCCTGATTTGGAGTCGGAAAGTAATTCCTTTTCATTCAAAGAGGTGGTGTCTTCACATCTCATGAGGTCTAGCTCCTGCCATGGGTGTCTGGACAGGTGGTTCTGGAGTCTTGATTGTTTCCCATCTGTAAACTGAGTTCAAAAACACCTGCCAAATACCCTGGGGAGAAAGCATCCCCTGAGGGTGCAGGGTCACAGTTCCCTTTTCAGATGCACGAGTTTGGGTCCAAACTCACGGTTCCTTGGTCTGTCCACACCCCTGTCACCCCAGGCTTCTCTATCTGAGATGTGCAAAGAAATCCAGACAGGACCAGTCGGCGCTGTGTGTTGCGTGCTGCCTCCTGACCAGTCTGTGTGACACCGTCGGGGCTGTTCTCGCCAGACAGCTCACAATCCAGGTATGTGGAGCCGACAGCTGACAGTGGCTTGGGCCAGCACTAAGAGAGGCCTGGCCTTTCTCTCTGCTGCAGCGTCGTGGCTTCTGTCTTGTTGCTTCAACATGCATAGCACAGTGTCACCTCAGAGCCTGTGCCTTGCTGTTCTTTCTGCCCCCCTCAGAGGCTCTTGTTCCCGATATCCACTTGGCTCCCTGCTTAGTCCTTCAAGTCTTTGCTCAAAAGTCACTTCTCATAGCCGGGAGCGGTGGCTCACACTGTAATCCCAGCACTTTGGGAGGCTGAGGCGGGTGAATCACCTGAGGTCAGGAGTTTGAGACCAGCCTGGCCAACATGGTGAAACCCTATCTCTATTAAAAATACAAAAATTAGCCAGATGTGGTGCACGCCTATAATCCCAGCTACTTGGGAGGCTGAGGCAGGGAGAATCACTTGAACCTGGGAGGCAGAGGTTGCAGTGAGCCGAGATCACCCCACTGCACTATGGCCTGGGCGACAGAGCGAGACTCTGTCTCAAAAAACAAGCAAAAAAAAAGTCACCTTCTCAATAAGACCTCCCCTGCTTATAATGGTGACCCACCTCTCGTACCAGTGTTCTGGATTCCCTTATTCTAATCTGTTTTTCTTCTATAGCTTAATCCCTAATACACTATATACTTTACCTATGTGTATTCCTTTATTTTTTTCTTGAGACAGAATCTTGCTCTGTCACCCAGGCTGGAATGCAATGGTGTGGTCTTGGCTCACTGCAGCCTCCATCTCCTGGGTTCAAGCAATTCTCCTGCCTCAGCCTCCCGAGTAACTGGGATTACAGGCATGCGCCACCACACCCAGCTAATTTTTTGTATTTTTAATAGAGACGGGGTTTCACCATGTTGCCCAGGTTGGTCTCGAACTCCTGGGCTCAGGACAATCTGCCTGCCTTGGCCTCCCAGCGTGCTAGGATTACAGGCCTGAGCCACCGCGCCTGACCTGTTTATTACTTCTTGTATGTGAACTCCCATTAGAATGTCAGCTCTACGGGCCGGGTGCGGTGGCTCAAGCCTGTAATCCCAGCACTTTGGGAGGCCGAGACGGGCGGATCACGAGGTCAGGAGATCGAGACCATCCTGGCTAACACGGTGAAACCCCGTCTCTACTAAAAAATACAAAAAACTAGCTGGGCGAGGTGGCGGGCGCCTGTAGTCCCAGCTACCTGGGAGGCTGAGGCAGGAGAATGGCGGGAACCCGGGAGGCGGAGCTTGCAGTGAGCTGAGATCCGGCCACAGCACTCCAGCCTGGGCGACAGAGTGAGACTCCGTCTCAAAAAAAAAAAAAAAAAAGAATGTCAGCTCTACAAGGGCGAGGATTTGTTCACTGCTGTATCCCCATCACTTAAAACAGCACCTGGCACCTAGTAGGTGCTCAATAAATAGTAATTTACAGCTTTAATCCAGGTAGTGGTGTAGGCTTTGGGGCAAGTGAGAAGTAGTTTCAAGTTTCCTAAAAGCCCAGGCCCTCAAACAAGCCTGTGTGGAAGGCTCCTATCCCAAAACACATATCCCCCAGAAAACCTGTTGTGCCCCCTGTGGAGGCACCTCATGGGATTGGTCTTGGCCTTATGCCCGTCCAGGTAGAAATGAAGGAAGGCAGCTCAGTAGGCAGAGCACAGATTTGGAGCGTTCTAGACCCTGCTTCGAGCAGTGTTGTCTCAAAAGCAAATCACCTTTCATTTTGGATGCCCATTCTCATTAGCTAATAGAATACAATAGGGCCAGCCGCGCGCCGTGGCTCACACCTGCACTCCCAGCGCTTTGGGAGGGTGAGGCGGGCAGATCGCCTGAGGTCAGGAGACCAGCCTGACCAACATGGAGAAACCTAGCTGGGCATGGTGGCGCATGCCTGTAATCCCATCTACTCAGGAGGCTGAGGCAGGAGAATCGTTTGAACCCCAGAGGCAGAGGTTGCAGTAAGCTGAGATCATGCCACTGCACTCCAGCCTGGACAACAGCAAGACTTCATCTCAAAAAAAAAAGAACACGATAGGTCCCAGCTCAAGTCCAATAATAATATTTATTAAAAACTTAACTACATACTTGGCACTACAGACCTTTTGGTATTGACTCCTGGAATACCAGCATCCTATGACGTGAGTGTCCTCATTATTTCTGTTCTACAGACGTGGAGACTGAAGCCTAGAGAGGTTAAGGGTCACCCATCTAGTAAGTAGCAGTGCCAAGATTCCGAGATTCAAACTCCACAATGCAAGTTCTTCACTGCCGACTCTACTGTCAGAGTAGCTGGTGCCTTTAGAGGTGGTTTGCTTTCCCCAGACACTGGTCTAAACACTGCCCATGTACTGTCTCAAGTAACCCTCCTGACAGTCTTTGACGGAGGCACCGTTAGTATGCTTGTTTTGCAGATGAGGAAACTGAGGGCCAGAGAAGCTCAGTGGGCCAAAGGTACACAGCAGAGACTGCCTCATGCAGTGGGACGTGTGTGGAATAGAGCTGGGGGGCTGGGCTCTTATCCCAACCCTACTGGTGGGCATCTGCCTACCTTGGGTTCGGTCATATAAACACCTCATCTCCTCATCAGCCAAGTGGAGGTGATAATGGACTTTTCCGGGGTTGGCGGGAGGTGTCCCTGGAGGAATACACGTGGAGGCACCACATCAGTGTAACCCACGTGATACAGGGTCCCGGATGACAGACGCTGTAGGGGCTGAGAAAAGATGCTTGAATGCCAAGACTCTGTTCCCGTTTGCTCCCAGGTTTTCACTGGTGCCTACCTAGCAGCTGTTGACTTAGTGAACTTTATGTTCATTCTCTTCCCAGTCTGTGGATCCAAATTCAAGTCTAATTCAGGTGAGTGTGTGGCTGTCTTTTCCTGTCTCTATTCACCCATTCATGCATCAGCATGCTGAATGCCTACCCCTTATCACTCCCTGAGTGGGTCCCAGCCAGGCACAAACAAAGGAGAAGGGCCAGGCGCGGTGGCTCACGCCTGTAATCCCAGCACTGTGGGAGGCTGAGGTGGGCAGATCACGAGGTCAGGAGATCGAGACCATCCTGGCCAACATGGTGAAACCCCTGTCTCTACTAAAAATAGAAAAATTAGCCGGGCGTGGTGGCGGGCGCCTGTAGTCCCAGCTACTCAGGAACCTGAGGCAGGAGAATCGCTTCAACCCGGGAGGCAGAGGTTGCAGTGAGCCGAGATCGCACCACTGCACTCCAACCGGGGTGACAGAGCAAGACTCCGTCTCAAAAAAAACAAAAATAACACCCCCCCCCAAAAAAGAAGGAGAGGATCCTTCTTTGAGGCTGCCAGCTACTTTTTTAAATGTTTGTAGAGATAGGGTCTTGCTATGTCGCCCAGACTGGCCTCAAACTTTTGGCCTCAAGCAATCTTCCCAACTCAGCCTCCCAAAGTGCTGGGATTACAGGCATGAGCCACGGCACCACGTGGTTCATCCCTCTTTTTTTTTTTTTCTTTTTGAGGTGGAGTTTTGCTTCTGTCGCTCTGCGTTAGGGCTGCCAGCTGGTGTGTGCACACTGTGGGCAGCCAGAGGGAGAGAAGGGCTGCCAGTGTCAAGGAAGCACGGGGCACTAGAGCTGGGGCCACAGGCAGGGCACTCCAGGCACACAGCAGCATGGGCAAAGGCTAGGAGGAGGCGTGGAGCAGCGCTTGGGCATGAATAGTGATAGCTTAGCGTGCAGGTTTGGGGTGGTCAGGCGAAGCTTCACAGCTACTGGAAGTGGGTGGCAGGAATGGGCACGGGGCACAGCAGGCACAGCAGGGGTTGGAAATGGCTGGGCCAGGGTGAGTGGCCCCAGGTATCTGTGGCTGGGGCTTCTTGAGAAGGGTCAGCCATGTGCTTGGGCCCTTGTTCAAAAAGGGGATGAGGGACCGGGTGTGGTGGCTCACCCCTGTAATCCCAGTGCTTTGGGAAGCCAAGACAGGCAGATCATTTTGAGGTCAGGAGTTCAAGACCAGTCTGGCCAACATGGTGAAACCCTGTCCCTACTAAAAAAATACAAAACTTAGCTGGACGTGGTGGCATGCACCTGTGATCCCAGCTACTTGGGAGGCTGAGGCAGGAGAATCGTGTAAACCCGGGAACTGGAGGTTGCAGACTGCACCACTGCACTCCAATGTGGGCGACAAGAGCAAAACACCGTCTCAAAAAAAAAAGGGGATGAACCACGTGGTGCCGTGGCTCACACCTGTAATCCCAGCACTTTGGGAGGCTGAGTCGGGAAGATTGCTTGAGGCCAAAAGTTTGAGGCGAGCCTGGGCGACATAGCAAGACCCTATCTCTAGAAACATTTTAAAAAGCAGCTGGGCGTGATGGTACATGCCTGTGGTCCCAGCTCCTTGGGAAGCTGAGGTGGGAGGATCACTTGAGTCCAGGAGGTGGAGGCTGCAGTGCGCGGTGATTGCACCACTGCACTCCAGCCTGGGTGACAGAGCGAGACCCTGTCTCGAAAATAAATCAGTAAACCCAAGGGGATGCTGCGTCAGTGTGTAGTGTAGCACGCCCTCAGCGGCTCACTGCTGCCCAGAAGAGAAACGCTCTTTTTAGAGTTTCTCAGTAGAGAGCTGGGCAGTGGCTTACACCTGAAATCCCAGCCACTCATGAGGCCGACGTGGAGATCGCTTGAGCCCAGGAGTTCAAGTCCAGCCTGGGCAACCTAGTGAGACCTCATCTCTAAAAGAAAAAATAAAGAGAATTGCTCAGAGGAGTGCCTATCTTATATTTCAAGGACAAAGACACTGCTCATTGCTGTTTGTCCTGCGCACAGTTCCCGCTGGTGCCACCACTGATTCACTGGTCGATGCTTTTACCATGCTCGCACCAGTTCTGCTCTGCGGAGGTTGGAGGAACCACCAGGGGATGGTGCCTTATCCTTAGGAGCTCTAGTCCAGAAGAGGCACTGCTGTCTACATGCAGATGCATATGAGAGAAGATAATGTCATCTCTGCCCAAGGAAGGAGAACAGCACGTTATGGGGGTGGGGTGTGCAATCGGTGGTGGAGAGGAAAGGCTGCTTGAAGAGGTGGCACAACTACAGGGCCCTGAAGGGTGGGGAGGAGCCGGCCTGCAGAATAACTTGGGAACCCGTTTTGGCGTTGTGTGGGGAGCTGACACCAGTTCTTCCCAGGCAGCTATCTGACAAGGTCTAGGTTCCAGGAGCCCTGTGGGATTTTGTTGTCTACTGCAGATCGGGAAGCCCGAGAGAGGAAGAGGAGGCGGCAACTCAGGGCCAGTGTGTTTGCCCTGGCCCTGCCGCTGAGCCTGGGCCCGTGCTGGGCTCTCTGGGTTGCTGCCCCAAAGGCTTCAGCCACCATCCGGGGGCCACAGCGGAGGCTGCTGGCGAGCCTGCTGCAGGTGAGGCTGGGCCACCCTGGGGAGGACTCGGGGTACTGCATGTCCTGCCAAATGCCTGGGGTGGGATGACGCGGGGGCTGGGGGAGTGGGGTTAAGCCTTCCTTTGTTGGAAGAAACCTCTGAAAGCAGAAAAGGAATCCTGAGCTTTGTCTGTTTCTTGGGGCACATGGACAGTCTGCAGAGTGCTAATGGTGGATCACCTGTTCTTGCAGGAAAATACTGAGATCCTCGGCTACCTGCTGGGTAGCATTGCCGCCTTTGGCTCCTGGGCTTCTCGGATCCCCCCTCTCTCCAGAATTGTGAGGCTGGGGTGGGGCTGGGACTGTGGGTCACATGGCAGGCCTTGGGGCATCTGGGAGCATCCTGAGAGGGTCATGGGACGGGAGTGTGGTGTCACTGTGTGTGCTTGCACGTGGACTCAGCTTTTTCTGAAGAGCGTTGGTGTGTATGGCAGCAAGGAGGGGATGTGTGTGGAGAGGGGCAGCCAGCCCAGGGCGTCCTGAGGACGGCGGGAGCCTCTCGGGGAAAACCCGTGGGTTCTTTCCCATTTCCTATAGCACATGAAAAGCAGGCTGTGAGGAAAAAGCCCCTGAGGCTGGCTAAACCCATGAGAGAATGAGATTGGAGAGACTCCAGGCAGTCAGGTATGAGGTTCTGTGTAGATCAAGAGTGTCTTAGGCCAGGCGCAGTGGCTCACGCCTGTAATCCCAGCACTTTGGGAGGCCGAGGTGGGCAGATCACTTGAGGTCAGGAGTTTGAGACCAGCCTGGCCAACACGGTGAAACCCTGTCTCTACTAAAATACAAAAATTAGCCAGGCATGGTGGTGTGTGCTTGTAATCCCAGCTACTCTGGAGGCTGAGGCAGGAGAATCGCTTGAACCCAGGAGGCAGAGGTTGCAGTGAGCCGAGATCATGCCATTGCACTCCAGCCTGGGCAACAAGAGCAAAACTCCATCTCAAAAAAAAAGAGTGTCTTATTGGCAGGCATTCTCCAGGCATCCACATTGAGGGAGGCCCTGTGTCAGCCAGTCTTGTGGGGGATAAGGTGTGAGCAGGGGCGAGCGCTTGCCCTCCGGGACCTCACAGTCTCATGGAAGACACAGGGATGTGAAGCAGCATCTCCTAACGCTCCAAGAAAGATAGAAACAAATGTTTGGGGTGTCAGAGAGAGAGAGAGAAGGCTCCTACGCCCTTCAAATGAGCAAGGGTGAAGACTGTTTACACTGCCAGACTGTGGGGTGGGGGGAGACGTCACGTTGCCTCAGGAGGGAACGTGAATTTGAGGACACAGGCTAGGGAAAGGCCATCAGCAGAGGAGACCGCACAGGAAAAGCCCCCATGCGTGAAAGCGCCTGAGAAACGGCGAGACACTGTGGACGTGTGACGGCTGCTCTGCCAGATCTTCTGTGCAGACGACTCTGAGACAACTGTTCCTGTCTCACTGACGGAACAGTGGGTAAACCCAGCACCATGACATGTCATAGGCCCATTTAGTCTAAAAAGAATCAGCTGGGCGCGGTGGCTCATGCCTGTAATCCCAGCACTTTGAGGGGCCGAGGCGGGTGGATCACCTGAGGTCAGGAATTCAAGACCAGCCTGACCAGCATGGTGAAACCCCGTGTCTATTAAAAGTACAAAAATTAGCCAGGCGTGGTGGCGGGTGCGTGTAATCCCAGCTACTCTGGAGGCTGAGGCAGGGAGAATCACTTGAACCCAGGGGGCGGAGGTTGCAGTGAGCCGAGATCGCGCCATTGCACTCCAGCCTAGGTGACTGAGCAATACTCCATCTCAAAAAAAAAAAAAAATTATGTGCCCAGGAGCGTCTTGGTTGAATAGCAGCTCCGGGGGACAGCATTCAGGGCCGGAGGGTAGTTCGTGGTGGGTGGTGAAGTCAGTGAAGCTGCATTCTGTGCTGTGACTGCCAGAAGCCTCGCGGGCCTGGGCCTCATCAGCAGGTGTCCTGTCTTTACATTAACGGAGGGGAGAGTGGCGAGCACTGGGCTCAGCTCAACAGCCCACCGGGGTGGCTCTCCGGGGTGGTGCCAGAGCTGAGAGACCAGGTTGCATGAAGGCCTTTGAAGAAGCTGGCACTGTGCCCTGACCGCCGGTAGTAGCTCCCTAGGGCTGTTATAACAAAGTGCCACTAACTTTCAAAAACAGAAATGTATTGTCTCAGTGCCAGAGGTCAGAAGTCTGAGATCAAGGTGCCGCCCGCATAGCTGGGACTACAGGCGTGCACCACCATGCCCAGCTAATTTTTGTATTTTTAGTAGAGATTGGGTTTCTCCATGTTGGCCAGGCTGGTCTCGAACTCCTGACCTCAGGTGGTCCACCTGCCTCGGCCTCCCAAGTGCTGGGATTACAGGCGGGAGCCACCGCGCCTGGCCCCTTCCTGTTGAGTAAAAGGAAGAACTTCAGGGTAAGACACTGCACAGTGCCTGGCACCTGGAGAGCCGCCAGCATTACCCCTGCCTTAGGAGGTAGTCAGCTCCCCATCACTACAAGGTATTGAAGCCTGAGGGCCCCTGGGCAGGACAATAGAGTGAAGTTGCACTAGGGACTCGGGAAAGGAAACACGCTGTATTTCTAGGTACGGAGCTGCTGCCGCCTCTCTGTGACTCTGGTTCCAGGAAGAAGAGCCCAGAGCTAGGGTACCCTTCGTAGGGAGAAACCCAGCAGGGTTTGGGGTGTTCTGGGAAGCCAGGCAGCATGGCTTCAGACCCTGGCTCTCCCAGAAGCTGCTCCTAATTTGGCCGTGGTGAGGTTGCTGAGGAGAAGATGGCTGGGTCGCTTTGGTGGCAGCGTTCCCATTGCTCCAGGAGGGAGTCCTTGAGTGGGCCAAGGGGCACGAAATGCCCACTGATGAGCGAAGCCTTGTGCTGACACCAGGAGTCCTGGCAGCTGCAGAGACCATCCGAGGCCTGTCCTGCCTCTAGCCCTTACATGGATGTGCCAGGCAGCCCAGGCTGGGGCATGCCGCCGGCCTCTGTGCTGTCTGTAGGCAAGGCCTGCCTAGGCTGGAGAGGGACTGCCACGTCTCGTCCAGTCACAATCCAGTTCCGTTCTTCAAGCAGTGGTTAAGCACCTACTGTATGTCTGGCACTGCAGGTAAATAGAGCTCTCCATTTTTCTCAGGGTCGGCCCCAGGACTGACCCTGGGAAGAGACTGCTTTGGAGGACAGTGGTCACTGTCACTGGCTTAGCACGGGAACGAGGGCAGAGGGCTCCCCAGCGCAGTTCATCCTGAGCAGCAGCGAGAGCAAGGCCCAGCCCCGCTCTGCCCGCCACCTCCCCTCTGGCCGTCAGTGTCCTCTCTAACGTGGTGGTGGGTGCTTGGGTCGGGGCGGGGGGTCCAGGCACCTCTAGCCATAGCAGTGCTGCTTCCTGTGTGAGGTAGGAAGGGCCGAAGGGAAAGGGCGTCGTCTCCACCCTCAGCCTCTGGGCGCAGTGGGCCAGGGCTCACCCTCCCAGCCGCTGCTCCCCAGCGAAGCGCGGCACTGTGCCCTCTCCGCTACGCAGTCTTCTGGGGGCAGGCCAGACACAGGGAGGCCTGGGGACAAACCAGAGGGGACGCAGATTATTTTTGAGAGTTAAATTTAAAGTGGGGCGAAGTTGGCCACAACATGCTTTTTCTCCGGAATTTTTCTCATTCCCTAGCCAAGGTCTATATATCTGTAAGTATGGTCATCAAATGAACATAGGTAATGAGTCATGTATTATATATGTATTACATACAAACTAAATTTTATATGTATTATATATAAACTGAATTTTATATATATAAACTAAATTATATATAAACTTAACTATATATAGTCTAACTTACATAAAACTAAATTATGTAAAAATTATAATTTATAGGCCGGGCGCGGTGGCTCAAGCCTGTAATCCCAGCACTTTGGGAGGCCGAGACGGGTGGATCACGAGGTCAGGAGATCGAGACCATCCTGGCTAACACGGTGAAACCCCGTCTCCACTAAAAAATACAAAAAACTAGCCGGGCGAAGTGGCGGGCGCCTGTAGTCCCAGCTACTCGGGAGGCTGAGGCAGGAGAATGGCGTGAACCTGGGAGGCGGAGCTTGCAGTGAGCCGAGATCCGGCCACGGCACTCCAGCCTGGGCGACAGAGCAAGACTCCGTCTCAAAAAAAAAAAAAAAAAAAATTATAATTTATATATGAGCTTATCTAATGAATTATAATTTTAAATATATGAATTAAAATTAAATAATTAAAATTAAAAAACTCTAATGAGTTTAATATATAAACTATTTAATTTTAATTCATATATTTATAGGTATATAATCAGAAATATATGGTGTTTGTATATATACATATTCATATACATAGAGTGACTTCCTGCATATAAAGGCTACTTACATATAAATATAAATAGTGCATATTTCCTTTTGTTGAACCAATATTTTTATTACGTATTCTTCAGAAATGTCCTCTTGGCTTTAAAATTTCCAGAATATCATCTCTCATTTTTTGGATCTTCCCCATGTGACCTGGGTCAGAGTCAGTGATCCCAGGGAGAGAAGGGCCAGGTCTCAGCTCTTCTGATTCGGTCCCTGTGTTAGGCTGTTCTTGCGTTGCCTCGGGCTGGGTCATTTGTAAAGATGTAATTGGCTCACGGTTTTGCAGGCACCCAAGCATGACGCCAGCATCTGCCGGGCTTCTGGGGAGGCCTCAGGGAGCTTTTACTCATGGCTGAAGGCAAAGTGTGAGCTGGCAGAGAGAGCAAAGAGGGTGGAAGGGAAGGGGCCACACACACGTTTTTAAACAGCCAGATCTCAGGAGAACTCAGTCACTCTCGCGAGGCCAGCACCCAGGGGATGGTGCCAAACCATTTATGAGAAATCCACCTCATGATCCAACCTCCTCCCACCAGGCCCCACCTCCAGCACTGGGGATTACGACTCAGCGTGAGATCTGGGGGGACAAATGTCCAAACCATCCCAGTCTCCCTCACGTTCTCCCAGCGGACATTGGGGAGCCGCTGCCCAGGGTCAGGTGCTGGGGCCCTGGGATGGCGAGGACCCCCACCCAGCCCTCAGGAGCCCTCCGACTGTGTAAAGAGCTGAGTCATGATCAGTCAAAGGTACTCTGCTGGAGGGACGTGTTAGGGCCCAGAAAAGGGAGTTGCTCGCTCCCCTTAGGGCTGAACTGGTAAGGGGAGGTTTCTCAGAGTTAAGTTTAAGCCAGGTTTTGAGGGATGAGTAGGAGTCTGATAGGCCGAAGAAGCAACTCGAGCAAAAGCTGGAAGTCTAACAGAAGCATTGCCCTGGGCGACTGGCTGCAGGCAGAGGGCTTGCCTGGCAACCTGCTGTGCCACTGAGGGCCCTGGGTCTTGTGATCTGCTGCTCCTCCCTACCCAGCCCCTCCCTGTCTCTGCCCAGTGCCGGGGGAAGACATTTCCTTCCATCCACCTGTGGACTCGGCTCCTGTCGGCCCTGGCTGGCCTCCTCTATGCCTCAGCCATTGTGGCCCACGACCGGCAGCCTGAGTACCTGCTGCGGGCCACACCCTGGTTCCTGACCTCCCTCGGCCGCGCAGCGCTGGACCTCGCTGTATCCACCCCAGGCCTGGGGAGTGCCCTGCTTGCAGCCAGAGGAGGCCTGTGTCTCCTCCCCTCACTGCCCCTGCTCCCACCCTCCTTTTCTCTTGCTAGCTGGAACTCTCCCAGCAGTCAGGGCAGGCAAACACAAATGCAATTATTTGTAGCTTTATGTTTCTTTTTTTTTTTTCTTTTTTTGAGATGGAGTCTCGCTGTGTTGCCCAAGCTAGAGTGCAGTGGCGTGATCTTGGCTCGCTGCAACCTTCACCTTCCAAGTTCAAGCAATTCTCCTGCCTCAGCCTCCCAAGTAGCTGGGACTGCAGGTGCATGCCACCACATCTGGCTAATTTTTGTATTGTTAGTGGAGACTAAACATGTTTGTATTTTTAGATGCTGACTGTGGATAATGGCTGTGGCGTGTTGCTGGTGGGGTGTGTGTGAAGGCAAGGCAGGGCCACACCCTCTCTGCAGACACCAGAGGGATCTTCGCTTGCCTCTTCCAGCTGCTAGTGGAGTTGCAGGAGCTGCTAGTGGCTCCTGGTGTCCCTTGGCACATGGCAGCATCGTTTTCATTTCTGCCTCGGCCTTCGCATGGCCTTCTTCCCTTGGTGTATCTTCGTGTATCTCCTTTTCTTATAGGGACCCCAGCTGTTGGAGTTAGGGCCCAGTCCAATCCACTGTGACTTCATTATCTAATTATATCAGCAAGGACCCTACTTCCGAATAAGGTCACAGTCTGGGCCAGGTGCAGCGGCTCACACGTGTAATCCCAGCACTTTGGGAGGCCGAGATGGGAGGATCACCTGATGTCAGGAGTTTGAGACTAGCCTGGCCAACATGGTGAAACCCCACCTCTACTAAAAATACAAAAATTACCCGGGCATGATGGCAGGTGCCTGTAATCCCAGCTACTTGGGACGCTGAGGCAAGAGAATCGCTTGAACTGGGGAGGCAGGGATTGCAGTGAGCCAAGATCATACCACCGCACTCCAGCCTGGGTGACAGAGGAAGACTCTGTCTCAAAAAAAAAAAAAAAAAAAGGGTCAAATTCAGAGGTGGATCTGAATTCTGAATTTTCAGGGATGCTATCCAACCGACCGCATGTATTGTCACTGTAAGCCAGGCCTGTCAAGAAAGATGTTTTCCAAAATGCTTTTGTTTCGCAAATATTTACCAAGTCCTTGTTAGGGACAGGGTCACATTGGATGCTGGGCCCTTGTGGGGACATGGGGACAGGAATATCCACCCTAGCCCTGTCTTCAGATGAGCTCCTCTTGGTCCCAGGCAGGATAATACCACGGAGGGAGGAGAGTAGGTGCGTGGGGAGGGAGGAGAGTAGGTGAGTGGGGAGGGAGGAGAGTAGGTGAGGGGGGAGGGAGGAGAGTAGGTGAGGGGGGAGGGAGGAGAGTAGGTGAGTGGGGAGGGAGGAGAGTAGGTGAGTGGGGAGGGAGGAGAGTGGGTGCGTGGGGAGGGAGGAGAGTGGGTGAGTGGGGAGGGAGGAGAGTGGGTGAGTGGTGGAGGGAGGAGAGTAGGTGAGGGGGGAGGGAGGTGGCAGCATGGTGTGAAGGGGTGAAGGGCCGCGCTAGGCTGCTGGAATATTCCTACCTTAACTTCCACCATCTCAGATTATTTTCCTTTCGTGTGTGATGAAGAGCAAGATGAGACAGGCCTTAGGATTTGCCACTGAAGCCAGAGAGAGCCCTGACACCCAAGCCCTTTTGACCTGTGCAGAGAAAGAGGAAGAAAACCAGGAGGCGAGGAACGAGGACAAGGTCTCTCAGGCTGGAAAACTCTGGTCCTACAACAGTATCCTAAGAAACAGCAGGATACTGCGGACGTGTGAAAGCTGCCTGCCGAGTGAAAGCTGCCTGCCGAGCGTTCTCTGCAGGCGACTCAGACAGCTGTCCTGTCTCGCTGACTGAACAGTGGCCAAACCTAACACATGACATGTAACGGGCCCATCCTGTTTACTGGCATGGAGTGGACGGGGCAGTGAGCCTCCATGAGGGCCGGGGCTTGGGAATTCCGGAAGTCCTTCCCTGCTTGCCCAGTTGGTCACTTTATTTTTATTTTTTTTAATCTATTGATTGATTGATTGATTGAGATGGAGTCTTGCTCTGTTGCCCAGGCTGGAGTGCAGTAGCACAATCTCAGCTCACTGCAACCTCTGCCTCCCAGGTTCAGGTGATTCTCCTGCCTTAGCCTCCCAAGTTGCTGGGATTACAGGCACGTGCCACCATGCCTAGCTAATTTTTTGTATTTTTAGTAGAGATGAATGGGGTTTCACCATGTTGGCCAGGCTGGTCTTGAACTCCTGACCTCAGGTGATCCGCCCACCTTGGCCTCCCAAAGTGCTGGGATTACAGGCGTGAGCCATGGTGCCTGGCCCAGCTGGTCACTTTAAAAACCTACTGTTTATGCTCAAAGCTAAGGGAACCTCGGATGCCACAGGATCCTCCAGTTTCCCAATTACACAAATGTTTTGAAGTGTTTTTGATCACTTAAAGACTTAATAAATATAGCAATGTAGATGAAATAGTCAAATGCCACTTGATGCTTCTGAAGAATTTACTTGCTGGTATATAAGTTCACATGCTACATACCTTCATCATTTTTCAATGATGTGATTTTCATCCGGGTGCAGTGGCTCACGCCTGTAATCCCAGCACTTTGGGTGGCCAAGGCAGGTGGATTGCTTGAGCTCAGGAGCTCAAGACCAGCCTGGGCAACAGGGTGAAACCCCGTCTCTACCAAAAATACAAAAAAAAGTTGGCCGGGTGTGGTGGCGCGCACCTGTAGTCCCAGCTACTTAGGAGGCTGCGGCAGGAGGATCTCTTGATCCTGGAGGCAGAGGTTGCAGTGAGCCAAGATGGCGCCACTGCACTCCAACCTGAGCTACAGAGTGAGACCCCATCTCAAAAACTTAAATTGTGTGATTTTCACTCCTATTTCTTCAAACACTGTATTCCCACTTTCACATGCATCTTGAACATCCGCATCATTCGCACCACCTGACACAGGGCTCCAAGCCTGTCAGCCCACCCGGCTACGTGATCCCGCCTTTGGGAATCGGCTTGTGATGCTGCCCCTCAAAACTCCTCTCAAGCCACAAGGACCCGTTTGCTATTTGTGGTCATTGCAGTGTAACTACTTACTCTATTCCTTGTTTTGTTTTGTTTCGTTTCTGGTTTTTGTTTTGTTTTTTTTTAGTTGATAATGCTAGAAGCTGATCTTTAAAAGTGTTGTTTTGGAGGTCAGATGCAGTGGCTCACGCCTGTAATCCCAACACTTTGGGAGGCCAAGGCGGGCAGATCACAAGGTCAGGAGTTTGAGACCAGCCTGACCAACGTGGTGAAACCCCGTCTCTACTAAAAATACAAAAATTAGCTGAGTGTGGTGGCAGGCACCTGTAATCCCAGCTACTCAGGAGGCTGAGGCAGGAGAATCGCTTGAACCTGGGAGGCAGAGGTTGCAGCGAGCCAAGATCATGCCATTGCACTCCAGCCTGAGCAACAAGAGCAAAACTCCATCTCAAAAAATAAAAAAGTGTTGCTTAGGCCAGGCACGGTGGCTCACGCCTGTAATCCCAGCACTTTGGGAGGCCGAGGCAGACTGCCTGAGCTCGGGAGTTTGAGACCAGCCTGGGCAACATGGTGAAACCCCGTCTCTACTGAAAATACAAAAAATCAGCCAGGTGCGGTGGCGAGCACCTGTAATCCCAGCTACTCAGGAGGCTGAGACACGAGAATTGCTTGAACCCAGGAGGCAGAGGTTGCGGTGAGCCAGGATCGTGCCACTGCACTCCAGCCTGGGCAACAAAGTGTCTCAAGAAAATAAATAAATAAAAATAAAAAACGAAAGTGTTGTTTACAGTAATATCAAACCTTTACAATTATGTCATGCCACCAGCTAAAGTTAATGTGTCTCCTTTTATTGATTTAAATAGATGACCTCTACAAGTAGCCAGTTGTCCAGTTGAGGCCATTTGTCTTCATCAAAAGTTTTTGGTTCCAAATAGTTGAGAAAGTGCCTCAAGGAAAGCTTGTAAGGACTTGAATATGAAGTCACTCCCTCCTTTCTAAGATTTCTTTTTTTTTTTTTTTTGGAAAAAAAATCTCATCTATTACCTGGGCTCTTCATTACCTTAGACTCCTCCCACAAAGAGTGGGAGTGAGGCTGTGAGTAACTTCCTCGGTGGCCAGGATGGAGGAGTAATGAGGAGTGCATTTGGACCGACAAAAACAAAAACTGCTCCTCCGAATGTTCTCCAAATGGCTTAACAATGTCATCCGACTGAGTCCATGAAATAGCAGATGATGGTGTATATGACGCAGATGAAAGCATTTTTTTATATAGGTGCTCAGACCAAAGACCCAAGTTCCCATGAAGGCCATAGTGGAAGTTATTTTCATTTCTTTCTAGCAACTGTTAGGAAATTATATTCCGAAAGGGGGACAAAATATTAACAGAGCTCTGTGTGTCTTGGAATTTTGAAGAGAGATGTAGAAGCCTTTGGAGTCTCTTTAGCAATCCTTCAGAGCAGTGGTTCTCAAAGTGTGGGCCCTAGACCAGGATTACCTGGGAAATTGTGAGAAATGCAAATTTGAGGGCTCCACCCAGATCTCCCGTATCTGACACTGAGGGTGTGGTCCAGCGATCTGCATTTTATTTATTTGTTTATTTATTTTTGAGACGAAGTCTCACTTTGTTGCCCAGGTTAAAGTGCAATGGCATGATCTCAGCTCACTGCAACCTCCACCTCCTGGGTTCAAGCGATTCTCCTGCCTCAGCCTCCTGAGTAGCTAGGATTACAGACACATGCCACCTTGACCGGCCAATTTTTGTATTTTTAGTAGAGACAGGGTTTCACCATGTTGACCAGGCTGGTCTCTATCTCCTAACCTCAGGTGATCGGCCTGCCTTGGCCTATCAAAGTGCTGGGATTACAGGCTTTAGCCACCGTGCCCGGCCACAATCTGTATTGTAGCAAGCCCACAGGGTGCTTCTGATGTGCACCAAGATTAGAGGACCACAGCTTTGCAAAAGCACTTATTTGACACCTATTGCAGTGGTTCTCAAACTTTGCCGGGTGTCAGAATCACCTGGGGAGCATTTAAACTATCCACTTCCCAGTTACATCTCATACCAATGAAATCAGAATGTCTGGAAGTGGGAAGTCAACATTCGTGGTTTTGTTTGTACGATAGGGCCTCACTCTGTCACCTAGGCTGGAATGCAGTGCCTCCATCACAGCTCACTCCAGATCGCTGCTCAGCTGGGGATCTTCAAAAGCAGAACAGGCCAGGTGTGGTGGCTCACGCCTGTCATCCCAGCACTTCGGGAGGCCGAGGTGGGAGGATCACCCCTGGATCCCTTGAGGCCAGGACTTCAAGACCAGCCTGGGCAACACAGTGAAACTGGTCTCTACAAAAAAAAAAAAAGATTCCTAATTGATTCTACTGTGCTGCAAAATTTGGGAAACACTGAATTACCGTGACCCGAAAGAGAAAGATAAGACACATAGGAAGCCGAAAGTGAGATGTGCTATAAAAAAAAGAGAGAGAGAGAAAATACCACGGGGACCCTTTTGAATAAAATGTGACGTTGTTTTTAGAAAATGCCTCCTGACTGAGAATTCTCCTTTCTGTCTCCCTGCCTTTACTTGCAAGAATTTGGATTGGGTGCCTCTCACCACACTGTCACACTGCAAGTCACTGAGGACAATGACAGCAATCAGTCGCTACATGGAGCTGACCATTGAGCCTGTGCAGCAGGTGAGTGGCCATCAGTCACGGCCAGGTGTCTGAGAGGGTGGGAAGCAGTCATGGAAGGCTTCCTGGAGGAGGTGATGCTTTAGCTGAGGGATGGGCAGGAGAAAACAGACAAGCAGGTTAAAAAAGAAGGAGCTCTCCAAGGTTGCAATGGAGGGGCAGATGTAGAGGAGTGTTGGAGAGAAAAATATTTTCCCTGTACCCTCATAACTGATGAAACACAGAGTAACAAGAGAGAAAAACTGTTTAAACAAACAAAAACAGCTTTAATTACTCGTACATGGAAATTTACAAAGAAACATGTGGCTCAAGGAGGTGACCAGATGATGGAGGCGTATATACCATATTAAGCTAAATCAAGCAAAAGAGGTTTGGGGTCCTGGGGTGGGAGGTGAGGTGAGGGAGGGCCTGTGTGGGAAATGAGGGTTGTCTTGCTATGCAGGTGAGAGTCTCTCGGGTGACAAGAGTTGTCTCTGGAAGTAGCTCTCTTCCTGGTGCAGAAATATCTTTACAAATGGAAATTTCCTTTATAAATACAAATTTCCTTTATGAAGGGAAAATGTATACTCTATTTTCAGGCAGTGAGGGGAGGTTAATAGCTTCTGCTTCTGCTGGTTTTCAAATACCTTTAGGTCTGAGGAATCCATATGCTAAAGAGGCATATTTCGGGGTGGTGTATGCTGGTGCCCTTCAGGAGTGAGGGGAGATGAAAGGGCTGGAGGAGGCAGGGGTCGGGTCATTTAGACATGGAGCCTTATCTTTTTTTTTTTTTTTGAGTCAGAGTCTCACTCTGTTGCCAGGTTGGAGTACAGTGGCACAATCTCGGCTCACTGCAACCTCCGCCCCGCCAGGTTCAAGTGATTCTCCTGTCTCAGCCTCTCAAGAAACTGGGATTACAGGCATGCGCCACCACGTCTGGCTAATTTTTGTATTTTTAGTAGAAACGGGGTTTCACCATGTTGGCCAGGCTGGTCTGGATCTCTTGACCTCGTGATCTGCTGGCCTCGGCCTCCCAAAGTGCTGGGACTACACGTGTCAGCCACCGTGCCCAGCCGTGTCTATCATCTTGAGGGTGATGGGAGTCAGGAGGCTTGAGTACTGGAGACTCAGGGTCAGGCGTGCATTTTAGAGCCATCCCGGGAAGTGGCTGCAGGTGGCCTGGGGGGAAGGAGAGTAGCAGCCGAGCAGTGGGTCAGGGCCGGTTGGAAGCCCAAGGAAGAGGAAGTGTGACCTAAACTGAGGTTGGAGCAGATGGAGAAGCAGAGATGGAGTTGAGCGAGTTGGGAAGTGGAGCGTTGGAGGGGTAAGGAGGTGCAGGTGAGGGAGGGAGGGCTCCGGATGACTCCCTGAGTTCTGACCTACACGGGGGGTCCTCAGAAGGAGGAGGATTGGTAAAGAGGTGACGAGAAGTTCCTCCCATGTCCCACTTTCCCCCCGAGACTGTCTTGTCGAGGTCACCGATGACTTCCAAGCTGCTAAATCCACCATCATTCCATTCGGAGATTCCACGCACCCGGCCACCAGCTGCTCCTGGCGTCTGTGGCCCCCGTTCTTCTGTGTTTCCTGCCACCCTCACAGGCTCTTCTTTCCCTTCGGCCTCTGCTGGCTCCTCCGGGTAAACTTGACGGTAGAGAGGGAGTCCAACGCCCTGTCCCAGGCAGGCTCGCTGCTCCTCGTGGGCCCTGCAGTCCCACAGTCCCCTCGCTCTGCTCACCAGTCCTTGCTAACCCCGACCCGGTTCGTGTCTCCGTCCTTTCCCCTCCCCTCAGTTCCCATCTCGGCTGCCCAGCTGCCCATTCAGCTGTCACCATATGGCGTCTCACACTTACCTCGTCCAATGCCCAGACCGGCTCCTCTCCCCATCTTCCTCATCTTAGTAAATGACGCAGTCTATGCAGTGGTTCAAGCCCAAAATTCCTCTCTTTCCCTGGCCACACCCCCATGCCCATCCATTCCTTTTGAGAGTCCTATAAATGCTTTCTTATTTAAACTAGGTCTTGAGTCCAGCAGCCTCCTGGCCATCATCCTCTCCACTTCTTCTGTGGTCCTGCCCTGCCCATCTCTGATGAGCCCCAGAAAGATCATTCACAAATGTAAATTACATCTTGTTCCTCCTGTGTTTAAAACACTCCTCTGGGCCAGGGCTCTTGGTGGCCCACACCTGTAATCCTAATACTTTGGGAACCTGAGGTCGGAGTATCACTTGAGGCCAGGAGTTCAAGGCCAGCCTGGACCACATAGCAAGACCCCATCTCTCGCCTCCTGTTCACTCCTGTCTCCTGCACAGAGTTTCTCTCCATTCCTCTGCCCAGAATGCTCTCCCTCCCGATTTTTCACACGGCTGCCTCTTTCTTGTCTTTCCAGCTTCAACGTAAATGTCGTCTTCTCCAAAGCTCTTCCCCAACCACCCAGTCCGAAGTAGGACCCCTCTGTCCTACTACTCTATTTTATTACCTATTGAAATTCTCTACAAAGCACTTACCACGATCTTTTGCTTTGGTTTGTCTGTGTCCTGCTGAGATGTAAACTGTATCTCCTGTCTCATTGACTCCTGGTGCCTATAATCTTGCAGTCCTGGCCTCTCAGTAAAGGTGTGTTTTGAATACATGGTCTAGTGTCGAGGGCCCCTGCCAGGCTGCCCAGACACACCGGTGCTCGGAGAGAGTCTGGGCCTGAGAGAGAGGTGTTGCTTTTTGCTGTTGTTCCTTGTATCCTGGGTGCACAGAACCTTGTGTATGACCTAAGCAAAGTTCAGAGAGATTCAGAGCATGCCTTTGTAGCTAAGAGCCCGCTTCAGCCATTACACCATCCTTCCAAAGGGAGGGAGGAAGCAGGGTATGTGGGGAACCCTTGGGAAGGCACGGGAGTCCCTGCAGCGTCTGGCCAAAGCTTTGCACTGGAAAGTTCTACCTCATGGGACTTCCAAAGGAGAACAGTGTAAAAGTTGTATTCACTTTAACCCGTCCAGTAGCTCAGTCTTGAAGGGATTCTTGTTGGGGAACAGATTCCATGAAAGAAGAGCGTGTTCCACCTTCATTCTCTGCCACTGAAGCCCACAAGCGCGTCCTTGGGCTTCCACCCAGCTGCTTCCTTCTGTGTCCATCAGAGGGAGCCCCGAGCCCCGCTGTCCAGCCGGGCTGGCAGGTGCCTCCCTCGGCGCTAGGGGCACCCCTCCCATCACAGCCTATCCACTGAGGGTGAAGGACTTGCCAGGCTCTGAGTAAGCAATAGCAGCCAACACTTACATGGTACTTACGGGCTAGAGTACTGGTCTAAGTGCTTTACACAGGTTAACTTGCCCCCACAGCCGAGCCCTGAGGACTATACCCATTTTACAGATAAGGAAACTGGGGGTTGGAGCGGTTAAGTGACCCGCTCGAGGTCACACAGCTTGTCGGTGATGGAACCGGATTCAGACCTGTGTCTACCTGAGTTTGTGCCATTGACCTCTATGCTGTAAAGCCTTTTACTTGGCATAATGGCTGACACCAAGTAAACACTTGATAAGTGGTGATTTATTATTAATAAAATAATACTATTTACCATGTAAGTGTTAATAAAAATGAGCCTAACAACCATATGAGGAAGCGTCCTCGTGTGTTTTGCATTGCCATAAAGGAACACCTGAGGCTGGGTAATTCAGAAAGAAAAGAGGTTTATGTGGCTCATGGTTCTGCGTGTTTACATGGCGCCAGCATCTGCATCGGTGAGGCCTCAGGCTGCCTCCACTCATGGGGAAGGCAAAGGGAGCAGGCTCCACATGGCAGGAGAGAGAGGAAGGGGTGCCAGCCTCTTTCTAACAAGCAATTCTTACAGAACAGAGTGAGAACTCACCCACCAGAAGGGCTCTTCCGCCAGGATCCAGACGCCTCCCACCAGGCCCCACTTCCAACACTGGGGTCACATTTCAACGTGACAAACCGCATCCAAACCATAGCAGAGAGGTACTGTTATTATTTCTATTTTCTTTTCTTTTTCTTTTCTTTTTTTTGAGGCAGAGTCTTGTTCTGTCACCCAGGCTGGAGTGCAGTGGCATGATCTCAGCTCACTGTGACCCACACCTCCCGTGTTCAAGAGATTCTTGATTCTTATGCCTCAGCCTCCCAAATAACTGAGACTACAGGCACATGCCACCACGCCTGGCTGTTTTGTGTGTGTGTGTTTTTTAGTGGAGAAGGGGTTTTGCCATGTTGCCCAGGCTGTTCTCGAACTCCTGACTTCAACTGATCTGCCTGCCTCGGCCTCCCAAAGTGCTGGGATTACAGGTGTGAGCCACTGTGCCTGGCCTATATCTATTATTATTATTTTATTAACAATTAATAATGTTATTTTCAGTTGAGGCACAGAAAGGTTAAGTAACTTGCCCAAGATCCCACAGTTAGAAAAATCACAGAACTAGGATTCAAACTAAGCCTGCCCGATTCAGGGACCTGGGCTTTTATAAAGAGAATATGCTCTCTGTGCTGCCATTTTGTACCTGCTCAGTTAGCAGCTTTAAACGTTGTTTTAATGTGAATGTCCGACTGGGCAAGATTCTGGGGAAACAGGCACCCTGTCGGCTCTGTCCACTGATACATACCCATCTGGAAATGGGTGAGGAGAGCTGCAGAGGTGCTCCCTTGTTTTCCCAGCAACCCCCCTGAGCACTGGTCCTAAGGAGCGACTTTCCAGGAGACGCAGGGGGAGCAGCATCGTGGTTCAGGCTGAGCCTCCGGAGGGGCAGAGGGTCCTCATGGGGCCATATGGATTGGCTCCTGCATCCTCAGCTTGCAGCATTTGAAAACTCTTTTATCTCTTGATGCAGGTGTGGTCAGGCCCTGGGCGTTTATAAAATTTGTCGTCGTCGTTCCTGGGAGGCCTCTGCTTCCCCACTCCCATCCAGAGCCTTCTGTTTCAGCATCCTTCCCAACTGGGTGGCAGGGTGGGCCCTCACGTGTGTTCCTGCTTCCAGAATGCTGCCTTTGTTTCTCTTGTGGATTTTCTCTGCCGGTCCTCCTGACTCTCACAGGAACCTGTGCACTTAACCCATCAAGGGCTGAAGCCCTGCTTGATTTGGGTCGAGTACTCGTAGCCATTCTTCTCATGTGTCCCAGGCATTTACATCTGAACCCCATGACACCCCCCCCTGGGGGCGAAGCAGGGATTATCATCCTCTTTTATAGATTAGGAAACCGAGACTCAGAGAGGACAACTTTCTTTATTAGGTGATGTGGTTTGGCTGTGTCCCCACGCACATCTCATCTTGAATTCCCATGTGTTGCAGGAGGGACCCAGGGGGAGGTAATTGAATTATGGGGGCAGGTCTTTCTCATGCTGTTCTCGTGACAGTGAATTAGTCTCAGGAGAGCTGATGGTTTTATAAAAGAGGAGCTCCCCTACACAAGCTCGCTCTTTGCCTGCTGCCATCCATGTAAGACATGACATGCTCCCCCTTGCCTTCCGCTGTGATTGTGAGGCCTTCCCAGCCATGTGGAACTGTAAGTCTCATTAAACCTCTTTTTCTTCCCAGTCTCAGGTATGTCTTTATCAGCAGCATAAAAACGAACTAATACATTAGATCACATGGTTAATTAGTGGAAGATGCTGGTCGAGAAAGCAGGTTATTTGCCCTGTCACATGTCAGTGGAATGACATGAATCCTGTAGGACTTCAAAAGTTCAGCTGGTGGAGCTTTGTAGGTCTCTGGGGGAGCCCCCATGAGCCCATGGGGGAAGCTTTGGTCTGAGATTGATTGATTGATAGATAGATGGATGGATGGATGGATAGATAGATAGATAGATAGATAGATAGATAGATAGATAGATAGACAGACAGATGATAGATAGATACATAGATACATAGAAAATCTCACAAGTTTCTTTCTACCTTAAACCTTCCTAATTCATCCCAACTCACTTTCATCCCCTGCTGGTGGACATGGGGAAAGCCTCTATGGGGTGCGTTTTTAGCAGTAGCTATACAGATTTCAAATGTACATACGTTCTTTAATCCAGCAATTCCACCTCTAGGAATGTATCCTTTACTCTGAAATCTTGGATGTACTGCAGTGTAATTTACTGCAGTCAGTACTGATTGCAAAAGCAAGAGCCTAGAAACACATGAAACACCCATTAGTAGGGGATGGGTTAAATAGACTGGGAACACCTAAAATGCTACCAAAAAGCTCCCAAATCTTCTGATACAGAACTATCTCTAAGGCATAGTGTTAGTTGAAAAAAAACAGGGTGCTTAAGAGAATGGAATGTGTGCTATCATTTTGGAAATCGGGGGAAATATGGGTCTGCACTCGATTGTATATGTCTAGTGTATCTGGAGGGATACACAAGACACTGGGCACTGGCTGTCCCTGGGGAGAACTGGGTGGCCAGGACAGGCGAGCACAGGGAGATGCTGGGCTGCACACCCTTTTGTACATTTTGAACACTGAAGTATGTGAATGCTTTGACAATTCAGCCATCAAAACTAAACTACGTGTCCTTGCCTGCCCTTTCTCACACACTTTGCAGGCAGGCTGCAGTGCCACCAGGCTGCCAGGTGATGGACAGACGAGCGCTGCAGATGCGTTGCTGCAGGAGCCCCCATCGTACCCTCCCGTTCAGGTCATCCGGGCCCGAGTGTCTTCCAGCAGCTCCTCTGAGGTCTCCTCCATCAACTCCGACCTGGAGGTACACGGCTGTTGCCTGCTGGGTGGGTGCGTGGGTGCCGTCGTTCACGGACACTTGCTGGGTGCTCCTTGGGGCTTGCACAGCTGTTCTCATCTTATCCACGTTAACCTCACACCTGCTGAATAATGAATAAGGCCGGGCACGGTGGCTCACGCCTGTAATTCCAGCACTTGGGGAGGCTGAGGCAGGTGGATCATCTGAGGTCAGGAGTTCGAGACCAGCCTGGGCAACATGGCGAAACCCCATCTCTACTAAAAATACAAAAATTAGCCAGGCATAGTGGCAGGCACCTGTTATCCCAGCTACCCAGGAGGCTAAGACAGGAGAATCTCTTGAACCTGGGAGGCAGAGGTTGTAGTGAGCCGAGATCGCACCATTGCACTTCAGTCTGGGCAATAGAACCGAGACTCTGTCTCAAAAAAAAAAGAAAAAAAAAATGAACTTCCACGGGGCTCCTACAGTGTGTCAGTACTGACAAGAGGTTTCCACGGTCACATTAGTCGCAGGGACACTGCATTTTAAGAGTCTGGTCTTCACAGATCACTTGCACGATAAATGAATGAGTAATAAATGTTTAAAAGTCTCGGTGGGCTGGGCGCGGTGGCTCACGCCTGTAATCCCAACACTTTGGGAGGCCGAGGCGGGTGGATCATGAGGTCAGGAGATCGAGACCATCCTGGCTAACACAGTGAAACCCCATCTCTACTAAAAATGCAAAAAATTAGCCTGGCGTGGTGGTGGATGCCTGTAGTCCCAGCTACTTGGGAGGCTGAGGCAGGAGAATGGCGTGAACCCAGGAGTTGGAGCCGAGATCGCACCACTGCACTCCAGCCTGGGCAACAAAGCAAGATTCCGTCTCAAAAAAAAAAAAAAAAAAAGTCTCGGTGTTGGCTGCGTGTGATGGCTCACACCTGTAATCCCGACACTTTGAGAGGCTGAGGCAGGCAGATCACCTGAGGTCAGGAGTTGGAGAACAGCTTGGCCAACATGGCAAAACTCTGTCTCTACTAAAAATGCAAAAATTCGCCAGGCATGGTGGCTCACACCTGTAATCCCAGCTACTCAAGAGGCTGAGGCAGGAGAATCACTTGAACCCAGGAGGCGGAAATTGCAGTGAGCCAAGATCACACCACTGCACTCCAGCTTAGCCAACAGAGCAAGAGTCTGTCTAAAAAAAAAAAAAAGTCTCAGTGCTTCTCAAACTAATTTGCATGGGAGCTTTTCTCCCCGCTAAGGAGCACCAGCCACATCCTGCTGTGTAGTGGTGCCATACACAAGTGGGCCCTGTGGTGGGCACCGTGGCTGACACTGTATAAACTTTACCTCATTTTGAGTTTTTATGTCTGTGAATAAAACACACGTCACAGCTTGGATCACACACAGGCGTAACTCTCAAGTCTGAGCTGTTCTCTCTCGGTCCACAGCTATGATTCCCACCTCCATTCAGTGACGAGGCTTCCGTTTGTCGGTGGAAAAATGAGAACCACAAGGGCGATGTAGTGGCCGCCTGTGTGTCAGTAGACAGTTGCCAGCTGTCTTTTGGTGGGGGGAGAGGACTGTCTTCCGTTTTGAGTTTGTGTCCTGCCAACTGTTTTGGTGTTAAATGCCATTTTAGGAAGGAATGGGAATAGTAAGCAGTAGTTGGTGTTGAGTTTTTGGTTTGGGGTTTAATTGGCCTTATTTGGCAAAATAATCAATTAGCCATTGTAAGTCCCCTAGATTGGTCGAACTTAATAAACTGGCCCTTGAAATCTGAAACTCAGATCCACTGACTGGGATAAAGTCTGGATTCCTCAGGGTGGCAGTCCAGGCCTCTCATAGCCTGCCCGGCTTCACACGCCCTCCCTCACCGGGAGCACTGCCTGGCCACGGACTCTTCTCTGGCCCTTTTGCCACAGGTCAGAATCTGACCCAGAGAATAACGGCTCCTTCCTCTGAGTCCCCTGAGCATAGACAGAGTTCTCGCTCTGTCACCCAGGCTGGAGTGCAGTGGCGTGGTCTCAGCTCACTGCAACCTCTGCCTCCTGGGTTCAAGAGATTCTCGTGCCACAGCCTCCCCAGTAGCTGGGATTACAGGTGCCTGCCACCCTGCCCAGCTAATTTTTGTATTTTTAGTAGAGATGGGGTTCCACAATGTTGGCCAGGCTGGTCTTGAACTCCTGACCTCAGGTGATCCACCCACCTTGGCCTCCCAAAGTGCTGGGATTACAGGCGTGAACCACTGCGCCCGGCCTAGAGCACATACCTTTCCGACACCGCTTCCACTGCTGGCCGTGTACCCCGGGAGCCACGGTGGCCTGGGTTGCCTTTGCATCTCTCTGTCCCTGCATCCTGGAGCACAGCCGGCCCCTAAGGGCTGGGTTTGAGTTAGGGACTCTGCATCCTTTAGGTTCATATTCCTATGTCATTCTGTGTTGTGTGGTTCTCGGATCCGGTCTCAGAACTTGTAGGACACCCACAGCACGTGGCTGGCAGCCTGGAGCCAGCAGTCTTGGCAGAGATCTAAGCCTAAAGGGGACCGGAGTGAGCATGATGGCAGAGTGTGTTCAGTGAGCAGGGACAGTGAAGTTGGTGACTCAGGGATGGTGACAGGGAGGGAGAAGTAACATTTGTTCTGCGGAAACAAGGTCTACTCTTGCCACCCACCCTCAGTTGAGGAAGTTCACTGCACGGTGAACTTGAAAATTTCAGAAATTTGTCCTTGTAGCTGGCTTGGGCTGTTTTCTTGTTTTGCAGTCTTTGTTCTTTCTCTACTCTTATCTCTCTCTTTTCTAGAAATCTATTGTTAAAAATATGTAAATTCCAGCCGGGCACGGTGGCTTACACCTATAATCCCAGCACTTTTTGTGAGGCCAAGGCAGGTGGATCACCTGAGGTCAGAAGTTCGAGACCAGCCTGGCGAACGTGGTGAAGCTCTGTCTCTACTAAAAATACAAAAATTAGCCGGGCGTGGCCAGACTGGGTGGCTCACGCCTGTAATCCCAGCACTTTGGGAGGCCGAGGTGGGTGGATCACCTGAGGTCAGGAGTTCAGGAGGAGCCTGACCAACATGGAGAAACCCCACCTTTACCAAAAATACAAAATTTGCCAGGCGTGGTGGTGCATGCCTGTAGTCCCAGCTACTGGGGAGGCTGAGGCAGGAGAATCGCTTGAACCCAGGAGGTGGAGCTTTTGGTGAGCCGAGATCGTGCCATTGCACTCCAGCCTGGGCAACGATCGAAACTCCGTCTCAAAAAAAAAAAAAATTAGCCGGGCGTGGTGGCAGGCACCTGTAATCCTAGCTACTGAGGAGGCTGAGGCAGGAGAATCGCTTGAACCCTGGGGGGTGAAGGTTGCATTGAGCCGAGATCACACCACTGCACTCCAGCCTGGGCGAAAGAGCGAAACTCCGCCTCAAAAAAAAAAAAAAAAAAAAAAGTAAATTCCAAGAAGATAGGGTCACATACTTAAATTAAGCAAGTGGAAATGAATGCTTTCGCCATGTACAAGGAATATATTTTTAGAAGTTCAGCAACTGCAGCCTCCCTCCCCGTAACCCCCACCCACTTTCCACCACGGTCTTCCTCCTTCATGCCCTAAAACATACAGATAATACAAATGACAAAGCTGCTGAGGTCCTGTAAAGAGATTGCTTAATACCAAACTAAACGTAGATAATAGCAGGTCAAACAGGATAGTAAAGTTTCCAGTATAGACTGAATATAGACTTAGTAATAAATGAGCAAGAAATCTTTTTTCAGGTTTGTGATCCTCTGGGCCTTCTGGTAATCTATATTTTCTGTTCTTCTTCTTTTTTTTTCTTTTTGAGACGGAGTCTTGCTCTGTCACTAGGCTGGAGTGCAGTGGCGCTATCTCGGCTCACTGCAAGCTCTGCCTCCCGGTTTCAAGCAATTCCCCTGCCTCAGCCTCCTGGGTATGTGGGACTATAGGCATGCACCACCATACCCGGCTAATTTTTTTTTATATTTTAGTAAAGACGGCATTTCACCATGTTGGCCAAGATGGTCACGATCTCCTGACCTCGTGACCCGCCTACCTCAGCCTCCCAAAGTGCTGGGATTACAGGCGTGAGCCACTGCGCCCGGCCTATTTTCTGTTCTTAAAAGTAATAAATGTTTCTGGGCTGGGCATGGTGGCTCACTCCTGTAATCCCAGCACTTTAGGAGGCCGAGACAGGCTGAGATGGGTGGATTGCCTGAGCTCGGGAGTTCAAGATCAGCCTGGACAACATGATGAAACCCCATCTCTACTAAAAATACAAACCCTATCTCTACCAAAAATAAAAATAAAAAATTAGCTGGACATAGTGGTACAAGCCCATAGTCCCAGCTACTTGGGAGACTGAGGTGGGAGGATTGCTTGAGCCCAGAAAGCGGAGGTTGCAGTGAGCCCAGATTGTGCCACTGCACTCCAGCCTGGGAATCAGAGTGAGACCCTGTCTGAAAACAAAACAAAACAAAAATAAATGTTTTGGTAGAAAATTTGGAAAATGGACCAGGCTTGGTGGCTCACACTTGTAATCCCAGCACTTTGGGAGGCTGAGGCGGGTGGATTACCTGAGGTCAGGAGTTCAAGACCAGCCTAGCCAACATGGTGAAACCCATTTCGACTAAAAATACAAAAATTAGCCAGGTGCGGTGGCACATGCCTGTAATCCCAGCTACTGGGGAGGCTGAGACAGGAGAATCGCTTGAACTCAGGAAGCGGAGGTTGCAGTGAGCCAAGATTGTGCCATTGCCCTCCAGCCTGGGCAACAAGAGCAAAACTCCGTCTCAAAAAAAAGAAAAAAAAACAAAAAACAAAACAAAACTTAGCCAGGCACAATGGCACGCACTTGTAATCCCAGCTACTCAGGAGGCTAAGGCAGGAGAATCGCCTGAACCCGGGAGGTGGAGGTTGCAGTGAGCCAAGATCAAGCCACTGCACCCCAACCTGGACAACAGAATGAGACTGTCTCAAAAAAAAAAAAAAAAAGAAAGAAAGAAAGAAAAAGAAAATTAAAAAAAATTTGGAAAGTGTAAAAAATGTGAAGAAGAAAATTAAAATTAACCCCAAGCCTACCAAACAATGACCGCCTCCCAGGTGGTGGGGTTGTTCCGGTCTGACATGCCCCCTATTTGCTTGAAGCAATATTCCTTGAAGATCCTGGTTCGTTGGCGGCTGAAGGTGGGCGAGGCGGTGTCTTTGGGCAGATGAAGTGTCACACCACACTTCACCTGGCTGTTGGGTCACTCATGCAGCACACATTTTCTCCCAGTGGGAATTTGAAGGAAACATCCGGGAGGGAGCGATAGAGCGGCCCCAGCCCACCGCATAGGGTGACAGGCCCTTGGTAAACCAGTCACAGTGGAGAGTCTGGTCCTCTGCCTCACTCTTCCAGACCGTACTCTGGAGGGACATAGCATACAGATTGAAGTCAGGGCCTCACGTCCTCACTTCCTCTGGTTCGTGACTTCTGCTCCCAAGAGAATTGCGTAATTCAAATATTTCATGGCGTTGGGCTCAGACCACCCAGGGCTTCTGTCTCCACTCTTGGACTGCCCCGGCCTGGCTGCCAAGGTGGGCTGCCGTTCCCTAGCCACCTCCCGTTGTCTGTCTGTCACTGACCAACTCGGCTTCTGTTCGATCCCTTGGGTTGATGAGTGAATGCTCTCTGACTCCCACTGAGGGGTCTGTGGGCCTGGGAGCCACTCTGTGTCTTTAAGGTGACGTGTTTCCCTTATCTATGGTCCTTTGTGATTTGGTAATTAACTCTGGGATGGGGTGGTGGTTTTATGTCCAGGTTCTCGGGGCATGGACGGACTGTTTTGAATACTTCTTGCAGTACGCTAGAGGAAGTGGAGAAATGAGTGGTTTCAACACTCCATGGTACCCACAGCACTCCAGTTCATAAAGTGTTTTAAATCCACTAACAAGAAAAGTGGTGCTCATTGCGAATAGTGACTGTGCTAGGCACGGTGTGGCCTATCCTTTCCTAGCACCGTTTGCCTTGACAGCCTGAGTCAGGAGACTGGGACTAGGTAAGTTTAAGTCACTTCCCTGAAAAAACATAATAATGGTGATAAGAAGAAGTGGCAGAACTGGGGTTTGAACCTAGTTCTGTCTGCTCTGAAGCCTCTCTCATTAACCACCGCACTCCACTGCCTTGCCAGAGACGGGGAGGTGTGCAGGAGCGTGCTTATTGTCCATTATTCCCATTTTACAGATGAGAAACTGGACCCTCTGCCCAGGTGTCTTTTCACTCAGCTGTGCTCTGACTCTCTTGTCAAGGAGTGTCAGAACAGGAGACAGCTGAGACAGGCAGGACCCTGGGCACGTGGGGTTCGCATGGAAGGAGAACTTGGCTGCACTGGTCAGAGTACCAGACGAATCACGTGAGAGCCTTAGTGTGACCAGTAACGGTGTAGAGAGGTCTTTTTCCTGGGCTGTGCAGGTTTCTGTACCTCTCCATAGGAGACGGCATACTCCACGGAGACTGTGAATCCATTCATTCATTCATTCACCAGCCCACCCATTCAATACGAGGTCAGCCTCACTCCCGGCAAAGCCATCCGAAGGGCACAATGAACCGATGGTGAATAAGGGTTCCTGAGCCCAGAGTCCCGTGCCTGGGGTCTCCATGTAGGTGACAGAGGCCCAGAGAGAGCAGGACTTCACTCCCATAAGTGACTTTCTAGGACAGCCAGAACCTATATCATAAAAGCAGGCTTGACTTCCCCCAGCATTGAAGCCCCTAAGGGCATCACATAACACTGTTCTTTTTACCTAAATGGGTCAGGGATATGTGTGACAGCAGGGAAGGAACCAAACACTTATGCTGTGAAAGGCCTGAAGTTTGCTGCTCCTGTAGATTTATTTATTTTTTTTTTTTATTTTATTTTTTTTTGAGAAAGAGTCACCCAGGTTGGAGTGCAATGGCATAATCTCGGCTCAGTGCAACGTCCACCTCCCAGGTCCAAGTGATTCTCCTGCTTTAGCCTCCCGAGCAGCTAGGATTACAGGCGCCTGCCATCACACCCGGCTAATTTTTTGTATTTTTAGTAGAGACGGGGTTTCACCCTGTTGGCCAGGCTGGTCGTGAACTCCTGACCTCAGGTGATCCACCCGCCTCAGCCTCCCAGAGTGCTGGGATTACAGGTGTGAGCCACCGTGCCCAGCCTCCTGTACCTTTTAAAGGCTTCCTTTTCTTTCTTTCTTTTTCTTTCGCCTCTGGGATTCAAGAAAAGGTTCAGTCCGCCTTTGTGACAAAAGTACATTTACAGCATCTAGTCATTTTTCCCTTCTGTGCTTCCCAGCATTGCCAGAGACTGGGTATAAGCTTTATAGGAACTCTGCAAGGAAGCTGTTTCTGTCATTGGAACAAAGTCTGCATAGTGAAGAAGGCCTGTGACTGCAGCCAGTGCAGTCATGTGTGGGTGTGCGTGTGCATGTGGGTGTGTGCACGCATGCCCAGTGTGGGTGTACCTGTGTGGACCATGAGAACAATGCCAAATGCCAGATTGCTCTGTCTGAAGAGGGCCAAGGCCCAGGCCCATGTGTCCCTGTTGATTCTGCGCCTAAGACCCTTGATAACCCAACTGCTTATTCTCTCTCTCAACTTTCTGGCACCAGCAGATCAGGGTATATTCCCGTGGATGTCTGCCCTTTTTAAAGCCAAATCATTCATTCTGGAGAAAAAGTATGCATGAAATAGATGCTGCACTGGGCCCCAAAGAGAAACAGGCTGTGCCGGGGAAAAAACCTTGACCCAGGAGGCAGATGCACATAAGGGCTTTTAAAACAGAGTCTTGCAACCTCCGCAACCTCCACCTCCCGGGTTCAAGTGATTTTCCTGCCTCAGCCTCCCAAGTAGCTGAGATTACAGGCATGCACCACCACACCCGGCTAATTTTGTATTTTTAGTAGAGAGGGGGTTTCTCCATGTTGGTCAGGCTGGTCTTGAACTCCCGACCTCAGGTGATCTGCCCGCCTCAGCCTCCCGAAGTGCTGGGCGTGAGCCGCTGCGCCCAGCACTGAGTCAGTTCTTACACACAGAAAGGCTTCCATCAGGAAAACGGAAAAGTAAACCACCAGCAGAATGTGTGAATCTTGTAGCACAGCAGTGCAGGCTGCCGTCTGCCCAGATACCACTCTGGAAGACTTCTGTACTGAGTCTCTAGATGCATTTCCGATCTGTCTGCCCCAAGTCCAGGTAAGAGCCTCGTTATTCCACCTGGACTGGTGCGGGAGCTCCCGATTCCGGTGCAGCAGTGCTCTGCCCTCTTTCATTTCTGTCCTGCAGGGAATACAGCAGGATTGTCCGACCCTCGACCCCAGCCCAGTGCCTCCCTGCTTGAGGCCTCCTGGGCTCCTTGCTGCTTACAGTTTAAGCCCAGGCTCCTAAGCCTGCGCTCCAGGACACCTCCCGATCTGTGCCATCTTTGCAGGTCCTTCCCCATGCACCCGGCCAGCTCTCTCTCCTCTGGGTTTCTCTGCCTATCTGTCTTCTGCTACCTTTCACTGTCCTGTCTAAATCCCCCTTCCTCCAGGAAGCCTTTCATGATCCTGAGGAGGGCTGTCAGATGTAGCAGGTAAGAAATACAGACCATTGGCCGGGTACGGTGGCTCACGCCTGTAATCCCAGCACTTTGGGAGGCTGAGGCGGGCGGATCACAAGGTCAGGAGTTTGAGACCAGCCTGACCAACATGGTGAAACCCCATCTCTACTAAAAATACAAAAAATTAGCCAGGCCTGGTGGTGCGCGCCTGTAGTCCCAGCTACTCAGGAGGCTGAGGCAGGAGAATCACTTGAACCTGGGAGGCAGAGGTTGCAGTGAGCTGAGATCACACCATTGTACTCGAGCCTGGGTGACAGAGTGAGACTCCGTCTCAAAAAAAAAAAAAGAAAAGAAAAAAAAGAAACTGAAGCTGGTAAATGTCTGACCAGTCTTAAAACTTTATAATCCATCCCAAGTCCAGCACCATCTCACCTCCCCAAGACTGCGGAGACACCACTTCTCCCCAAGTGGAAGAGTAAAGAGTTGGACAAATGGTTTCTGAGGCCCCATCTGGCTTCCACAGTCTAAAATGTAAGCCTCGAAAGTGACCCGATTTCTTCAGTAACTTAGACACATCCTAAACTCTTCGGAATTAAAGAAACATTACTACATGCTACATAGACAAAGGCTATAGGATGCTTCTGGATTTCAGAAGCATAGAAAAGTGTGCTTTTTAGATATGAGGCAAATTAAAATGCCCTTCTGAAGGTGATTTTAAGGGCAAGTGGAAATGCTCATTGTATGTTAAAGGAGAAAAGTCATTTGCTTTTATTATATTACACATAATACATACATGTTTCAGAGGGCTGTTTAATCTTTGTAGAGGCCTTCTTCTAAGGATAGAATTATGGTAGATCTTTGTTTTTTGAAAAATGTTCTATAATGAACACATTTGCTCTTGAAACAGGGAAAAGACTATATAATTTTATTTATTTTTAGTCTGGGGGGTTGAGGAGAGACCTCAGTTACAAAGATTTGGGTTAATTGTACTCTTTATAGGCGCACTATCATTAGCGGTTTATCAAGTAACTTTAAAAATATTGACTATTTCCCACTAGAGGGCACTCTTCTCAAATTTTAGATTGCCTGTAACGCTGGAGACTTAAGCTTTGTAAAGAAGTTTCAAGGTTTCATTTCAACAGAGTCGGGGGACTTGAGCCTATTTATTTGTTTGCTTGTTTGTTTGCTTGGCTTTTAATAAACTTTTTCACTAAGTTAACTTTTTCAACCCTCCTTTATATCATCGACATTTCTGTTTTTTGCAGAAGGTGTGGAACCATCAATTTAGTAATCTGTATCCCTTCCAATTAATCTTTTTTTTTTTTTCCAGTTTATGTTCCCTCAGCAGGATATTATTAAAAGATGAATGCTAAGGAATTACCACTAATTTTGTTAGGTATAATAATGGCATCGTTCTTAGTTGTTTTTTTTTTTTTAAGTCATTATCTATGAGATACATTTTGAAATATTTGTGGAAGAAATGATTTATGCCTGGGTGGGTGCAGTGGCTCACGTCTGTAATCCCAGCACTTTGGAGGTGGAGGCAGGCTGATCACCTGAGGTCAGGAGTTCGAGACCAGCCTGGCCAACATGGTGAAACCCCATCTCTACGAAAAATACAAAATTAGCTGGGCATGGTCGTGGGTGCCTGTAATCCCAGCTACTCTGGAGGCTGAGGCAAGAGAATTGCTTGAACCTGGGAGGCGGAGGTTGCAGTGAGCCGAGATTGTGCCATTGAACTCCAGCCTGCGACAAGAGTGAAACTCCATCATACATACATACATACATACATACATACATACATACATACATGGATAGATAGATAGACAGACAGACAAACAGACAGACAGAAAGAAAGAAAATTAGGCCAGGTGCCGTGGCTCATGCCTATAATCCCAGCACTTTGGGTGGCCACGGTGGGAGGATTCCTTGAGCTCAGGAGTTCAAGACCAGCCTGGCCACCATAGGGAGACCTCATCTCTACTAAAAAAAACAAAATAAAAATCAGCCAGGCATGGTGGTACACACCTGTAGTCCCAGCTACTCAGGAGGCTGAGGCAGGAGGATCAGTTGAGCCCAGGAGATGGAGGCAGCAGTGAGCTATAACCATGCCACTGCACTCCAGCCTGGGCGACAGAGCAAGCCCCTCTCAAAAAATTAAATAATTTTTTTAAAATGAAAAACATAAGGAGTTGAACATGCTTTGTTTTAATATGATAATAACCCTAAATCCTGTGGGCTGTTCGGACTGCCTGCTACTTAATTTAATAGACTTTCCCACATCAGTGTAACAGATATTCATAGATTCTTAGCTCACGTCAGAAACATACGTTTCCCAGGCGCTGCAGGAGGTGATAGAGTAACAAGGGCAGACGTGATGCCTGCCCTGCAAGAACTTGAGTCAGACATATTTGAGGTTTGGAGTGGAACCAGCCATGCAGTAAACGCTGACTACAAATGAGTCTTGGCAAGGCAGGAATTTTATTGGCATCTCAGTTTTATGGGTTTGAGTTGAATCATCTCAGCCATGTGGGTATAAATGGGAGATTTATTATTATTACTGCCGCTTCTCCTAATAATAATAATTTCTACTAATAGTAATTTTTAAATCTTCATAGATTGTAATTTTTCCCAGGATGTGCAGCCCTTTGTAATTATCATAACTATCTCATTGATCATTTAACTAAAGTGTAACTGCTGGCAGCTGCTGCCTCCCTGCTTGTTGAAGTCACCTGCTCCTTTGCCCCCAGCCGTCTAAGGGCCTGTCTCCTGACTCTCTGAGCAGACAGGGGCTGGCCCTGAGCTCCGCTCTGCTGTGTGATGGTGGCAAAATCTGTCCACCGCTTTTTCTGTCTCTCTTTTTATTCTGCAGCAGAAGTACTGGGAGGCCCTAAACTCGGAGCAGGTATGGACAATCATGCTCTTTCCCTTCCAGGAAGGACTTCCTATGACCTGACTTCAGTTCCTGTTCCTGTTAGACCTCCTTAGATGGCTGGACCCATGACGCATTCCTTTAGTAAAAAAAAAAAGAATGTCAGGCCAGGCGCGGTGGCTCACGCCTGTCATCCCAGCACTTGGAGAGGCCGAGGTGGGCGGATCACCTGCGGTCAGGAGTTCAAGACCAGCCTGGCCAACATGGTGAAACCCTGTCTCTACAAAAAATACAAAATTAGCCAGGTGTGGTGTCGCATACCTGTAATGCCAGCTACTCAGGAGGCTGTGGCAACTGAATTGCTTGAACCTGGGAGGTGGAGGTTGCAGTGAGCCGAGATTGCGCCATTGCACCCCAGCCCGGGCAACAAGAACGAAACTCCATCTAAAAAAAACAAAAACAAAAAAAAGTCAAAATGAGAGGCAAGACTGAGAATCAGTGGGATTTTCAGGGCTCTCTCAGTTCAGAGTTCTTTCTGCTTTGCGGGTATCCAGGTAAGCCCAAGTAATAGGGACCAAGAAGATATGTAACCCAGTGAAGAAACATGGTCTGGAACAACAGTAGTAGTGGCAGGCATGGCTGCAGTAGCTGTTGCAATAAACATTTCCAGACATTGTCATTCTGGGACCCTGGGCAGCCATTTGCTGTCTCCATGCCACCCTTGCCTCCAAGTGCCAGGTGGGCATGTTTTGTGACAACTACCTGTGCCTGTCATCTCCCAGGATTGTTTCTGACATGAAAATGGATCTTTTGCTCAGATTCTCTTCATGCCTGGTTTCCAGCAATAATTTTATTATAAAATTAAGTTTTAGGCCAGGCACGTTGGCTCATGCCTGTAATCCCAGCATTTTGGAAGGCTGGGGGAGCGGATCACCTGAGGTCAGAAGTTGAAGACCAGTCTGGCCAACATGGTGAGATCCCCATCTCTACTAAAAATACAAAAATTAGCCAGGTGTGGTGGTGCGTACCTGTGGTCCCAGCTACTCCGGGTACTAAGGCAGGAGACTCACTTGAACCCAGGAGGCAGAGGTTGCAGTGAGCCGAGATCATGCCTCCAGCCTGGGTGATGGAGTGAGACTGTCTCAAAATAAGTAAGTAAATAAATAATGAAATGAAGTTTTAAAACACATTATGCTAGAGATTCAAAAAATATAGATTCTAAATGTTTTCTAAGATTTGTATCACTTTTTTTTACTTATTTACTTGTATTGTATTGTATTGTATTTTTGAGACAGAATTTCACTCTTGTCGCCCAGGCTGGAGTGTAATGGCATGATCTCGGCTCACTGCAGCCTCCACCTCCCGGGTTCAAGCGATTCTCCTGCCTCAGCCTCCCGAGTGGCTAGGATTACAGGCGCCTGCCACCATGTCTGTGGTAATTTTTTGTATTTTTAGTAGATATGGGGTTTTGCCATGTTGGCCAGGCTGGTCTTGAACTCCTGACCTCAGGTGATCCACCCACCTCGGCCTCCCAAAGTGTTGGGATTACAGGCGTGAGCCACCGCGCCCAGCCTATTTATTTCTTGAGATGGAGTTTCGCTCTTGTTGCCCAGGCTAGAGTGCAATCGCACAATCTCAGCTCACTGCAACCTCTGCCTCCCAGGTCCAAGTGATTCTCTTGCCTCAGCCCCCCAAGTAGCTGGGATTAGAGGCGCCTGCCATTACACTTGGCTGATTTTTTTATTTTTAGTAGAGATGGGGTTTCGCCATGTTGGCCAGGCTAGTCTCGAACTTCTGACCTGAGGTGATCTGCCCGCCTTGGCCTCCCAAAGTGCTGGGATTACAGGCGTGAGCCACCGCGCCCGGCCTGTACTAGTTTGAAGAGCTCACTTGATCAAAGTGCCAGGTTTCTGTTTGCCAGCAGCTGAACTGGTCAGGGTTGGCAAGAAGAATTCTTAGCAGCCTTTTAAGAAGCTGGAGCAGCGGTTCTCAATCATCAGGGCATCTAAGAATCACCCTAGGAGCTTGTAAAAATGCCAAACCTTAGGTCTCAACCCCCTACCCAGGGGCATCAGTGTTTTTAGCCAGCAGTCTTGGTGCTTCTGGTGTGGCTGGTCAAGAACACACTCTGAGAACAATGACCTTGGTCTCAGGCCTCTGCTTAGAAACAGTTTTCATCAAAGAGCACACTGGCCATCCTCAGAGAACAGAACAGGGCCCTACTTCTTTCACTGGCCAGGTGGGTCACGTAGGCTGAGGGGCCTAGTGAGCTCTTTGATTTGGGATCTGATAATGTCAGAAAGGAATTTGGTTAAAGGGGTCCAGCCAAGTCTGCGACCGCAAGTTAATGAGATGGTCACACTGGAAGTGGCTGGCACAGCCCCAAACAGGTACAGGGGATAAGCTGCCCAAACGCAATCACTGCAGGGACACTGAGAATCAGGTGGTCTTTTTAACATGATGGCTTTTAAAGTCGCCAAGTATTAGTACTCGATTCAGTGATCAGTAAAACACTAACAAACCGGGCTCTTTATTTCTGTCCAAAACAAAGTCACAGTTTGTGTTTTATCATTGGCATGGCATGGCCATTATGTCGGTGGCTCAGGGAGCCTTCCGGATCTTATCTGGCACCTCTAGGGATGGGAATGTTTGATTCAGCTTCAGTGTGAGCAGCTGTTCGAGCATCTTTCTTGGAGGGCATGTCCATGCCTGGGTCTATTATCATCCAAATAGATCATCTGCCCAGGCAGACACATCTGTGTCACCTTTGCTTCTTGTTTCCTGGGTTTCCTGGTACTGTCAGATGTGACCCTGTGCCTCAGAATCATCATAGACGCTCAGAAATGGGAGCGATCTTCTTATCTAGTTGCTGATCCAATACCACAGCATACACATAGGGAAACTGAGGCCTCCAAAACGAAAGCAAATTAGTGACAGGAGGAATACTTGAGCCCAATCCCTACTTGTCTCCATGGCTGGAACGTCAAAGGTAACACTAAGGATCCCCTTGGGCTCTTACCCATCATCTTAGACCAACAGGAGGGCTTCACAGGCAGCTTCGTCAAGGCTTCTGTGCCCACTTGTTTTAACCCTTCACTCACTCCTGCAAATTTCAACTTCCCAAACTCATCTGAGTCGGTGATGAAATATTCACTGGCAGTGCCCCCCACTCTGAATTGGGTTTTACGTGATGACAAGTCTGCTGAGCCTCAGGTTTAGAGGAAACACCATGTAGGAGGCAGGAGTGAACCTTTGCTCTGTTCCTGTGGAGCTCATCACCTACCTGAGACAACAAGGCAGATGTCCACATAAACGCCAGGGCTGTCCATGCTCAGGGGCAAATCTGTGGAATAGGTAGTACAAAGAGAGGCAAGTGAGCGCGGCTAACACAGTCAGGAAGGCTTCCTGGAGGAAGAGGTGTTTACCTGGCCCATAAAGAATAGGTTGAAGCTAGGCATGGTGGCTCAAGCCTGTAAGCTGAGCATGTTGGGAGGCTGAGGCGGGAGGACTGCTTAGGTCCAGGAGTTCAAGATCAGCCTGGGCAACATTGCAAGACTTTACTAAAAATTAAAAACTTAGCCAGGCATTGTGGTACACAAGTGTAGTCCCAGGTACTTGGGAGGCTGAAGCAGGAGGATTGCTTGAGTCTAGTAGTTTGAGGCAGCAGTGAGCTATGATTGCACCACTGTACTCCAGCCTGGGCGACACAGCAAGATCCTGTCTTAAAAAAATAAAAAAGGATTAAGTGTGCCTGGTTTTTTTCCAGGAATGAGTTAGGCATGGAGTCAGGACAAGGAGAACGTGACTCAGTCTCACTAGATAAGGACTTGGTAGAGGCAAAGAATAGTGGAGAAGGAGGGTGGGAAGGAAGGTGGAGCTGTTATGTTGAGGGTGGTTGTTCATTAGTTCCTTGATTTAAAGTTATGCTTGCCTCCTTAGGTCCTAGAAACACAGGCCTGGGTAACTTGTCCTTACCCTTTTGTCCTTGTCTGTGCCTGGATCATGAGAACCAGAATTGGGGCTTTGGTTTGGGTCAGGGGTTATAACAGATGAGAAGCAGCGATCTGTTCCATCCAGGTGCTCTTTGTACCTTTTCTCCACAGTGGGACCCTGAAGATGTGAACCTTGAAGGCAGCAAAGACAAGGTGGAGCTGCTTGGATCCCAGGTGCACCGGGACTCTGTGAGGACCGCACACCTGAATGATGATGATTAACACCTTCTGGAGCCGGCTCTTCAGCCCAGAGCCCAGGGTCAGGAGTTTGTTGAGTAACACAGCAGGAATCAATCCGCACTGACACCGTGGCAGGAACTGAAGCTGCCCTGGAAAGTGAGGAACCAGGAGCCGTCACTGAGTGTGGCTGGTCTATATCCTAGCTCGTTGTGGAGCTACGACTTCGGGAACTGCGGACAGACCTGGATAGGCCCAGTGTTTGTTCTGAAGATTACAAGTTCACAGACAGCTCTTGCTTTGTAAAGATAATCCAAAGGACATTAGACCCGCTTTTCCTTTTTTCCTTTATTCCCTTGAGAGTCAGCCATGAACTGAATACCTGCTAGGTTCCAGGAATGAGTTCACCTAACAAATAGCGAATGTGTTTGGTTGGATCTCAGCAGAGCCCATTCTGCAAGACCTGGCTGAGCCAGATGAGAGGGGTGGGGCCTGTGCTGGGGAGCCTTGGATCACACACGGGAACCAAGACCTGGCTTCTGCCCCCGTCACCCACTTGAGTTATCTGCTGAAAGTTATAGATAGGACTGCGTGGCCAGCCAAGTGTTTGTGAGATCACTGACGCTGCCAAAACAAAGCAAACTGCTCCAGGTACCAGGACTTCCTCCAACCTAGCGAGGTGTGTGCTGAGGCGGGGTTTGCAGGTGAGGGGTCTGTATGCTTCAGGAACTAAGTAAATGCATGCAGAGGATAAGAGGCATGATGGGAGGTGTTCAAGCACAGCAGTCCCATTTGGAGGTTATTTTGATACTGCGATGAATGAGGGGAAGGGCGCACGGAATGGGGCTAAGGTGGGAGCAAACACGGGTGAATAAATTTTTTAAATTCAAGTATGTCACTGTGGAGTGCAGTGGTGAGCATGAATCCCTGCACAGTCACAGAAGTCAGCCACGAGAGGAACTGGAGAAATGCCAAGCAACACAGTTTTGCTCCGGGCTGGCCCACAGCCGCTTGTGTAACTCAGCTATGGCAGCCCAGTTTCTCCTGAGGGGTAGGGCAGGTTCCAGCAGCACGAAGGAGGTCCCTTGGGGAAGCCGCTTGGCTCTGCAGGTCTCTGCATAGATCCTAATCCCCCAGGTGACCTTGAACTACAAGTGATCTTAAAGCCACCTTATTTATCCCCTTTATCTAAAGTGTGTTGGTCCCTGGTTGTCTTGGAAAGTTTGCTGAAGTCAGCTTTGCTTTGTGATGTTAACCACGGAAGCTGTACTTCCAGGGAAGAGGAAGATTTGAATGGAGGCCCAGGATGCAGGGAGAAAAGAGTGTTCAAAGAGATGAAACAGTACAGAGGGCTGGATGCAGGGAAAAGTGGGAGCTAACAAGAAAGAATCGGAGATGGCCAGAATGGATGATGCAGTATGGGCTGTAGGGGTGGCAAAGAGGCTGAAAAGGAACCAGACTGGAGGCTGGTGAGTCAGTGCTTGCTTCTGTGGCCAACTGGTAGCCATGGAAGATACCAGAGTAGGAAGGTGACTGACTTGCCTCAGAAAGGCCACAACTGATTGGTGAGTTTTTCATCCCTATGGCTACAATTTTCCAGGAAGCAGAAAAATAGTCATGGGTACAGAATGAACATGGGAACAGGTTTAATCTAGAGTACTGAGTGGTAACAGCAGGGCAGAAGAGCCTATCTTTAGAAGGCGGAAGGCATGGGGATAGGATGACCTCTGGAGTCTGCCTTTAGTACATCCTCTGTCTTGAGGGAGCTCTGGATCATGCTCCCTAGGGCAGCAAAAATTGGTTGGATCCAGGTGAAAGTGGCCATTCATCCAAGAACATCAAATGATCTTGGCCAGGTGCAGTGGCTCACGCCTGTAATCCCAGCACTTTGGTAAGCTGAGGCAGGCAGGTTACTTGAGGACAGGACTTCAAGACCAGCCTGGCCAACATGGTGAAACCACATCTCTACTAAAAATACAAAAACATTAGCCAAGCATGGCGGCTCGCACTTGTAGTCCTAGCTGCTCGGGAGGCTGAGGCACAAGAATTGCTTGAACCCAGGGGGTGAAGGTTGCAGTGAGCCGAGATCGCACCACTGCACTCCAGCCTGGGCAACATAACAAGACTGTCTCAAAAAACAACACAAACCCTGCTGACTTGAGTAACACAAACTACCTAAGGTCCAGATATTATCTGGCTCCCTAGATCCCATTAGCCCAGCCTCCTCCCTTCACAAACTGGTTCCTGTCATCATGGTCCCAGCTTGTCTCAGGGTGTCTCAAGCCTCTTCATCCACAGTGACCTACCAAACTGGGAATTTTGGAAGCGAGGTTTGGCTTCATTGTTCAACGAGAATCTTCCTGTATGCAAAGCTCTAGAACACTGGAGCCTTTGTGAGGAGGTGCCAATTAAAATGCCTTTCTCCTGGTAGGAGGGGGCCTCTGTTGCAGCTTTGTTTCCAGCCGTTAGAACAAGAGGGCAGTGGGAGCAACTTGCCCTGATGAGCCAGTGAGCAGTGCAAGCGCTTTACCTACATGGGGGCGGGGCTCGGGAACAAACGATGTCATCATCGGCTCACTCATCTGGAGACCTGTAATATCGTCTGGTTGTGCTGCCTATCATCTGTGTGGCTTGGGGCATGTTACCTAACCTCTGTGAACTCCTTAGGTAGACTAAGAATAATACCAATCTAGAAAGCCTGTGGTGAAGACTAAGTGAACTAACATGTATGAAAAGGCAAACATAATACCTATTCAATGTAGACTTTGAAGAGGGATTAGTTCCCCAGGCTTCCTGCGCGGATGTACTGAAAGACAGTAACCAAATCATCAGACCTACAGATGGACGAGATTTCAGAGGCTTGAATTCCCTTAAACACAACCCCAATTAGTGATTATCCCGTCCCTACTTAAGTTCTCTGAAAATAAAAGGATTTCAGTTGCCAAAGTCTTTATCATTTAGCAAGAGCTCTGCTAAGATTACTATTATTTTTTTTAGACAGAGTTTCACTCATTGCCCTGGAGTGCATTGGCGTGATCTCAGCTCACTGCAACCTCCGCCTCCTAGGTTCAAGTGATTCTCCTACCTCAGCCTCCCAAGTAGCTGGGATTACAGGCTCCCACCACCATGCCCGGCTAATTTTTGTATTTTCAGTAGAGACGGGGTTTTGTCATGTTGGCCAGGCTGGTCTGGAACTTCTGACCTCAGGTGATGTACCTGCCTCAGCCTCCCAACGTGCTGGGATTACAGGCATGAGCCACTGCACCTGGCTAAGATTTTCTTAAAAGCCTGTCTAGATCCTAAAGAACTAATCCCCTTATCTCCCTCCTTCAGTATGATGAAGAGGTTTATGAGCATCATTTGAAGACACATTCATATTGTGTTTCCTTCAAAGGGGTATGAGCTCCTAGAATAAGAAGAGGTACTGGGCCAAGGAGCATGGCTGGGCTCCAGTTCCCAGGTCTGTTTCAGTGTCTTTGTCATTTCTCTTTCTATGTCACAGTTTCCTCATCTGTAAAATGAAAGTTGGGCCTGATTTTTTTCATTTTTTTCTCTTTTATGAATGTGCCAATTTGTTTGCCAGAGAATAATGACATCTTTATAAACTCTCAAGAAAGAGACATTATAAAGACAAATTTCAGGTATACTTTGAAAATAGGCTTCATTATATAACATATACCTCTTTCTGTTTGGATTTTACTATCCACTTAAAAACCTGTATTAATCACTAAGGGAAAGGCTAGAGGAGACTTTTCTATCTCCAGAATAATTTTGCAACAATTCCAAGATTCTCTGCACTTCTTTTTCTGTCCCTTGATTGGCCTCCTCCACATTTTCCAACTCTGCAGGTATTGCTCTACTCTTCGACTTTACATTGTTTTCGATGCTTTTGCAAGGAGACTCTGCCTTGAATGAACCCCAGATATGGTGCAATGTTGAGGAAGATCTCCAAGTTTACACATGCCTGCACGATGGCCCAAAGGTATCATCAGGTGAAAGGGACGACCTTAGAGATGAAAGAAGTTCAAGGAATGGTGCTACATTAAATAACTTAGCATTAGAAAGCATCTACTTTGCTTTTTCTTTCACCAACCCTGAAAGCCAAATAAGGCACTGGGCATTGAGGACTTCTTTTGCGCAGAACACGTGATTACACAGCGTTATTCTTCAAGAGTCTCTCTTAATCTGTCGCCTGGAGAACTCTGCACACTGTCCCAATTCCGTCTGCATTTTCCATCGGCTGCCAGTGTTCGTAGCAGAGGGCTCGGGTCTTCTCGTCCTCTCCTCAGGGTCTGGCAGCTGTCACTACCGCGGAGTTCAGTCCAGTTCCCAGCGTCGGGGGCGCTGCCTTTCCCATTTCAGTTGCCAGGAGGCTCATCCACGATCGTGCCAGAGGGGCAGCGAGTAGTCTCCTCGAACTACGGGGGAGAGAGGAGCCACTGTTGGCACGGGCCAGACTGAACGCCGGTTCCCACGGCCTACCTGCTCGGAGCTGCAGCCGCCGACATCTTGCGCCCTATTGCCAGCACCGCGGGGGCGCTTCGGGAAGAAGGGAATAGCGGTTCCGCGCGTGCGCACTCCGCAGCCGCCGCCCCCCGCGAGGAGCGAGAGTCCCGCGGCCCCGCCCCGCCGAAGCTGCAGCCGCAGCTGAAGGCCGGAGTATCTGCCCGCAGCCTGCGGCGACCCAGCCGGGAAGTAACTGCTGAGGGCGTCTCCGTAGTTCAGTTTTGGTTTGTTTGTCTGAGACAGAGTCTCTCTCTGTCGCCCAGGCTGGAATGCGGCGGCGCGGTCTCTGCTCCCTGCAGCCTCCGCCTCCCGGATTCAAGCGATTCTCCAGCGACTGAACAGCTGGGACTACAGGCGCGCGCCACGACGCCTGGCTAATTTTTGTATTTTTAGTGGAGACGATGGTTCACCATGTTGGTCAGGCTGGTCTCGAACTCCTGACCTCGTGATCCGCCGCCTCGGCCTCCCAAAGTGCTGGGATTACAGGCGTGAGCCACCACGCCGGGCCCACCCCCGCCCCCCCCCCCCCCCACTGGGTTTTTAAGGAGATAACTACAAGGTCATTTTACGGTTCGGAGTGTGCTTCAGACCTCCCAACAACCTAACGGTGTATTATAAACCATTCTTTGCTTTGTTTTTAAATACATTAAAAACCTTTTTTGGGATAAAAATAGTGGAAGTACATGGTTTAAAAAAAGAAAATCAGATTCACCGAAAGGTTTATGATGAAAAACAATAATGTTCTGTCCCTTTGCCTCCAAGAGACTCCTTTTTAAAAACTTTTGGGGTGGGCGCGGTGGCTCACGCCTATAATCCCAACATTTTGGAAGGGTGAGGCGGGCGGATGATCATCTGAGGTCAGGAGACCATCCTGGCTAACATGGTGAAACCCCGTCTCTACCAAAAATACAAAAATTAGCCGGGCGTGGTGGTGGGCGCCTGTAGTCTCAGCTACTTGGGAGGCTGAGGCAGGAGAATCGTTTGAACCCGCGAGGCAGAGGTTGCAGTGAGCTGAGACAGCACCATTGCACTCCAGCCTAGGCAACAAGAGCAAAACTCTGTCTCAAAAAAAAAAAGAAAAAAAAACTTCTATACGTTCTGGTAGTTGTCTCCATTAGGTTTGATTTGGAACTTGCTTTCCAGCTACAAGGTTGTTAAGATCATACTTGCTTTTCCTGAGCTGCATTATCTTCAGCTGCCATTATACAGGCTGATGAGGCTCAGTAGCAGGGCAGGGCCACTGGCGTATTGAGAAATGGATGGTCCCTGTCTTGGCATCCGAGGGTTGTGTGGCGTGCCTCGCGCCAGGACCTCCTTGGCCATTCCGCTGTTCCGAGCTAGAACCCAGCTTCTGAGCCCAGCACGCTCCAACAGCAGCCTGCGCGGTCCACGCCTCTGCTCCGGACCTGACCTTTCCCTTCGGCCTTCCTCCTACAGATGTCTCCGCACTTGGAATCTCCAGGGTAAATCTGAGGGATGATCTAAACCCACAGGTGGAACAAGGGACGACATACACGGCGGCCACCACCATCTTCCCCAAGGACAGCCTGGCCATGGATGAAAAGGGCCGTTTCGTAGGCCTTACCTTCTGCTAGCCAGTACAGCCTAAAGCTATGATATTCAAATATAGACTCTTAGGCTCCACCCGGGAGGATTCCCTAGGTCTGGACAGGGCTTGGGATCTTAACAAGCTCCTCAGGTGATTCTGTTACAGATGAGCCAGGACCTCTGTTTGAAAAAAGCTGTCCTTGGGATATTACTTTTATTTATTTTTTTTTTCCATCTCTTCCTGCTATTTTGTTATCATTTTTTAATACAGAGACGGAGTGTCACTATGATGCCCAGGCTGGTCCCGACCTCCTGGGCTCCAGAGATCCTCCTGCCTGAGCCTTCCAAAGTGCTGGGATTACAGGCATAAGCCACCACTCCTGCCGGGAAATTACTTTTAAAACAGATCTATTTGTATGAGATGTTCTCACAAAACTACTTAGAATAGAAAAAATAAAATAAAATAAAAAAAAGAAAAAAAAAGAAAAGAATAGTGACAAAGTTCTTAAACCCCACTGTTGGACATAATTAAAATACTTTTTTTAAAAAATTTTATTTTTTTTTTTTGAGATGGAGTCTCTGTTGCCCAAGCTGGAATGCAGTGGTGCCATCTTGGCTCATTGCAACCTCTGCCTCCTGGGTTCAGGCGATTCTCCTGCCTCAGCTTCCCGAGTAGCTGGGACAATGGGCATGCGCACCACCATGACCGGCTAAATTTTGTATGTTTAGTGGAGACGGGGTTTGCCATATTGGCCAGACTGGTCTTGAACTCTTGAGCCCAAGTGATCTGCCCTCCTCAGCCTCCCAAAGTGCTGGGACTACAGGCATGAGCCACCACACCCGGCCCAAACATTATGCTTTAATGAAGACATGATATTTTGCCATTAAACCTAAAATATCATAGAACCATGGATTGAAGAACAGACATGAATTACCTTGAAATCATCTACTGCAGTGCCTGAGTGGCTTTTGCCTGTTCTCACAGCATGAATTCCCAGTTCTCACACAGTAAAAAAAAAAAAAAAAAAAAAAAATTATGAAAAATAATGTCAGCTAATAGGCCGGGCACAGTGGCTCATGCCTGTAATCCCAGTACTTTGGGAGGCCAAGCGGGGGCAGATCACCTGAGGTCAGGAGTTTGAGACCAGCCCGGCCAACATGGTGAAACCCCATCTCTACTAAAAATACAAAAATTAGCCGCACTCCTGTAATCCCAGCTACTCGGGAGGCTAAGGCAGGAGAATTGCTTGAATCTAGAAGGCGGAGGTTGCAGTGATCACTGCATTCCAGCCTAGGCGATAGAGCAAAACTCCGTCTCAAAAAAAAAAAAAAGTCAACTAATAAAAGTAGAACACAAGAGAGCTTGAGCCACCATTCGCAATTATAAGAAAAATTTCGATAGATCAGAAAAGTCTTAGAAGTCATTAGATTCTATTGTAAAGGGATTATGTGGATTTTTGTAGTAGATGTTTCCTGACTGTGGAAGCACTTAAATACATCTTAAGAGAACAGTTCTAGTTTAAAAGAGTCTGTAGGCCTGGCACGGTGGCTCAAGCCTGTAATCCCAGCACTTTGGGAGACCGAGACGGGCGGATCACGAGGTCAGGAGATGGAGACCATCCTGGCTAACCCGGTGAAACCCTGTCTCTACTAAAAAATACAAAAAACTAGCTGGGTGAGGTGGCGGCGCCTGTAGTCCCAGCTACTCCGCAGGCCGAGGCAGGAGAATGGCGTGAACCCGGGAGGCGGAGCTTGCAGTGAGCCGAGATTGCGCCACTGCTCTCCAGCCTGGGCAACAGAGCGAGACTCCATCTCAAAAAAAAAAAAAGAGTCTGCACTGGGGATGGGGTGGGAGAGCTATATGGGATTATTGGGACAATTGTGCAAGTTTGAGTATGTACAGCGTATTAGCTAACTTTCTTGTATGGCGTATTAGCTAACTAACTTTATCGTTTCCTTTCTTAATAATATTATGGTTGCGCAGAATGCCCCTTTGGATATACGTGCTGAACTATTTGGGAGTGAAGCACCATGATTTGATAACTGACTTTTAAATATTTCAGCAAAAAAAAATATATATAAATTTTTCAGGTAGTTGGAGAGAGAGACAAAGCAAATGGAAAAACGGGAACAATGGATTAATCTAGGCGAAGAGTATAAACATGTTCATTATTCTTTCATCTTTTCTGTAGGTTGGAAGTTTTTCAAAGCCAGTTGGGGGAGAAAGTACAGGAATAAAGAAAGATGCTCGCCAGGCGTGGTGGCTCCTGCCTGTTATCCCAGCACTCTGGGAGGCCGAGGTGGGCGGCTCACCTGAGGTCAGAGTTCGAGACCAGCCTGACTAACATGGAGAAACCCTGTCTCTAGTAAAAATTCAAAATTAGCCAGGTGTGGTGGTGCATGCCTATAATCCCAACTACTCAGGAGGCTGAGGCAGGAGAATTGCTTGAAGCCGGGAGGCGGAGGTTGCGGTAAGCCGAGATCACACTATTGCACTCCAGCCTAGGCAACAAGAGTGAAACTCCGTCTCAAAAACAAAAAAAGTGGCTCATGCCTGCAATCCCAGCACTTTGGGAGGCCGAGGCAGGAGGATTACCTGAGGTCAGCAGTGCAGTTTGAGACCAGCCTGGCCAACATGGTGAAACCCCGTCTCTACTAAAAATACAAAAATTAGCCAGGTGTGGTGGTGGGCGCCTGTAATCTCAGCTACTTGGGAGACTGAGGTAGGAGAATTTCTTGAACCCAGAAGTCAGAGGCTGCAGTGAGCCAAGATTGCGCCCCTGCACCCCAGCCTGGGCAACAGAGTGAGACTCTGTCTCAAAAAAAAAAAAAAAAAAGAAGTCTCACAGTCGCCCCATCACGAGATGGGGTCTCCACACATCACCACTGTTGCCAGCAGAGGACCCTGAAATTCTAGGGCTTTGCAAGGAAAGAGCTAGTTACTAGAGACTGCTCTTCAAGCAGCTTCCCAAATGTGGCTGGATTCTGAGCTGACTAACTGTCGTGTGATTTTAGGCCACAAAGGGTGGATAAATTCCAGTTTGTCTGGTACTGAGAAAAAAATAGGCCCTATATCTTAGACAGCCCCGATAAGGTGCCTCCATGGATATGAGTAATGGTCAGACCCAGGGGATGACCCAGGACTCAGAAAGCTGGACAATGGAAAGTCTGGGGCACTGTGACAAGGAAATTCTTACCCCGAATTGCCTTTTCCTATTGAGATAAGATAGTACACAATAAAGCGCCAGGCTCAGAAGTGCTGCTGCCAATCCCAGCCAGAGCAGCCAGCTCTCGGCCCTGAGCTGAAGCACGTCAGTACCCGGGGCTGTCCGCACCTGTGTGGTCTCCAGAAGGCCAGCTCTGGTGGGGGCAAGTCCTGACTCCCACCACTCACCAGCTGTGGGACTCCAATTCTTGTTCGTGAACAAAAGAAAGAAAAAAGTCTACTCCTCTTCTACCTGCTTTACTCTGTGGTGGCTCCAGAAACTAAAAACCATGCTGGGCACGGTGGCTCATGCCTGTAATCCCAGCACTTTGGGAGGCTGAGGTGGGCGGATCACCTGAGGTGATCAAGACCAGCATGGCCAACATGGTGAAACCCCGTCTCTACTAAAAATACAAAAATTAGCTGGGCATGGTGGCAGGTGCCTGTAATCCTGGCTACTGAGGAGGCTGAGGCAGGAGAATAACTTGAACCCAGGAGGTGGAGGTTGCAGTGAGCTGAGATCGCGCCATTGCACTCCAGCCTGGGCAACAAGAGTAAAACTCCATCCAGAACACACACACACACACACACACACAAACCTAAAAGCAAACCATGAAAGGGCTTTCCACTCCCAAATGCTATAAAGGTATCAGGTTATTATTATTACTTCCTCAGTATGAAGCAGTTAGTTTTGTAGATTCTCCCTCTTTTTTTTCTTTTTTAAGACACAGGGTCTGGCTATGTTGCCCAGCTGTTCTCAAACTCCTGGCTCAACGATCCTCCCACCTTAGCCGGCCTAGTAGCTGGGACTACAAGCACGTGCCACCCAACCCAGCTAGCATCCCCTGTTTTAGGTCTAGTTCCATATTTCTTTAAAAGTCATCAGGATGTCTTTTAGGTCCTGAGTACATTTTTATTATGAGATTGTATAAGTAAAGTCCTATGAACTTCTGAGGAGACAGGACTGAGATACCTTAGACGCTCCACTGTCTCCTGAGTGAGCAGAGTGGCAGAGGCTGTAACCCTTTTAATAGCACCTTAACTGGGAAGTAGACCCCTGTAGGCAAGCAGTGACTCACAGACACTGTCACGAATGAGTCAGCGTCCCAGCCAAGCAGGGGCTGGCAGCCTCCTACTTCAAGGGGTGGGAAGGCAAGGCCTAGGCTCAGTGCTGGATATTGGTCTTGTCACATTAGGGGCGGTAGCAAAGAGCCCACAGAGTGGAAAGAAGCTGATGCCTTTGGATTGGTCTTCAAGGGGAGAGGATTGAGCTAATGGGCATGTGATACAGAGAAAGGCTGTAAGTTAGGGTAAGGGGGAGCTTTCATGTGGCCCTGTCTGAGCTGCAGTGGTTGCCGGAGTAATTATTCCCTGTTACTGGAGTAATTCCAACACAGCCTCACCCCACCTATAAAGATGTTTTGGACCGGGCATGGTGGCTCACACCTGTAATCCCAGCACTTTGGGAGGCCAAAGTGGGTGGATCATTTCGGGCCAGGAGTTTGAGATCAGCTTGGCCAAGATGATGAAACCCCATCTCTACTAAAAATACAAAATTAGCTGGGTATCATGGCGCACACCTGTAATCCCAACTACTTGGGAGGCTGAGGCAGGAGAATCGATTGAACCCAGGAGGCGGAGGCTGCAGTGAGCCAAGATGACACCACTGCACCCTACCATGGGAGACAGAGCAAAACTCCATCTCAAAAAAAAAAAAAAAAGAAAATAAAAAAGATGGTTTGGGGAAGCTGTTACCATTGATCAGAGAGTTGGATCAGATGGCATATCAGGGATTTTTTCAATGTTAAAAATCTGAGCTATGGGGCCAGTGTGGTGGCTCACGCCTGTAATCCCAGCACTTTGGGAGGCTGAGGCAGGCAGATCATGAGGTCAGGAGATCGAGACCATCCTAGCTACCACGGTAAAACCCTGTCTCTACCAAAAATACATTTAAAAAATTAGCTTGGTGTGGTGGTGGGTGCCTGTAATCCCAGCTACTTGGGAGGCTGAGGCAGGAGAATGGCGTGAACCTGGGAGGCAGAGCTTGCAGTGAGCCAAGATCACACCACTGCACTCCAGCCTGGGTGACAGAGCAAGACTCTGTCTCAAAAAAAAAAAAAAAAAAAAAAAAAAAAAAAAAAATTCTGAGCTATTTTTGCCTCACAATGAACTTGCATTAACCCACCTTCTGCCTAGTAGCCACATTCTGACCTTTTTTTTTTTTTTAATTTTTTAGAGAGAGAGGGTCTTGCTCTGTTGCCCAGGCTGGATTACAGTGGTGCAATCATAGCTCACTATAACCTCAAATTGCTGGGCTCAATTGATGCTCCTGCCTCAGTCTCCCAAGTAGCTAGGACTATACAGGTGCATACCACAACACCTGGCTAACTTTTAATATATATTTTTTTTAATGGAGGCTCACTCTGTCACCCAGGCTGGAGTGCAGTGGCGCAATCTCCACTCACTGCAACTTCCACCTCCGGGGTTCAATCGATTCTCCTGCCTCAGCCTCCTAAGTAGTTGGGACTACAGATGCTCACCACCACACCTGGCTAATTTTTGTAGTTTTAGTAGAGACAGGATTTCACTATGTTGGCCAGGCTGGTCTCGAACTCCTGACCTCAGGTGATCCACCCACCCTGGCCTGCCAAAGTGCTGGGATTACAGGTGTGAGCCACTGTGCCTAGCAACTTTTAATTTTTTATACAGATCGGGGTTTCACTATGTTGCTAAGGCTGGTTTTGAATTCCTGGCCTCAAGGGCTCCTCCTGCCTTGGCCTCCCAAAGTGTTGGGATTACAGGCGTGAGCCATTGCACCTGGCCCTTTTGGAGCTTTAGTCTCCTCAGCTGCAAAATGGGATTATAAATAGCTACCCTAGTTATCTCACAGGGGCGTAATAAGGATCAACAATAATAATAAAAGATTCCTGGTAAAATCATGCACACTGTTCTCACGTTTCTCTCAGTATCTGTGATCCACAGGTAGAGGGTGACCGGGTGAGTACCTGGACCGGCTGTCCCATGGGTCAGAGTAAAGATCCCATTTACTCATGGGGTTGGCATTAAATCACATTTCACTGGCCATCCCCCAAACATGGTGACTGTTTTACCCTTTGACTTCTCTGTCCCTCTGCCTTCACTCCTCCCATCTACCTTTCCCTTATGTTCATTGGACTAACACTTTCTGATGGGTTACTATGTCCAAGGCACCCTGCTGGGGCCAGGGGACCGTGGGAATAACTCCCAGCCCTTGTCTGCAAGGGCATCTCAGCCCTGTAGGGAAAGCGCAGTGCCCAGGAGGAGAGGCCAGGAGGAGAGGCCAGGAGGAGGCGGAGGCCAGACAGGGGAAGTGTTCACAAGAAGACATGGCTTCATGGGCCTGGCTTTTAAGACCAGGTGATGATTCTCCAAGTAGAGAAGGCAGGGGGAAGGGTAAGAACAGAGTGCCTGGATGTTTGCTTGTCTGCTCTGGGCCTCACCCAACTCCTTCCTTGGCACATTCTCTTGCCTGTTGAGCAACGTCCGCTGTGTGACAGGAGAGGAACTCTGCTCAGGTCTCGCATGCAGCTTCTTTCTAAGCAAGAGAATTTGAAAATTAGAAGTTGTTGTTGGAAATGAAACCACCATTGCAAAACTGTAAGTGAGACAGTGAAAGAGACTTGACCTAACCAACTCCATCTTGCTTCTGATCTCCAAGCTGTCCTTGCTCATTCCTGGGCAAAGATGAACTAACTTTGGGATTAACTTGGTTTATACATTAAAACAAAGACGACAGCAGCCCTTTCCCAAAACAAACCTCCTTCCTGCCTGGGAACTAGACTGTCTTCGTAGGACTAACAAATTAGCCGAGAGATTAGAAATCATTGTTTAGGAGTCATGGGGCTGTAGGCTACAAGATTCTGACCCTCCCTAAACTGCTCCTAAGGTCAGTGCTTGAGATATTTTGCAGATTCTGCCCTTGATGGGTCAGCTGGCGCCACCCAGGTGGATAAACTGGTTCATCTGATCTTGTGGCCCCGACCCAGGAACTGACTCAGTGCAAGAGGACAGCTCCGAGTCACTATGATTTCACCCTGACCAATCAGCACTCCCGGCTCACTGGCTTCCCCCAATCCTGACCAATCAGCACTCCCGGCTCACTGGCTTCCCCCACCCACCAAGCTGTCGTTAAAAACTCTGCTCCCCAAATGCTCGGGCAGACTGATTTGAGCAATAATACAACCTCGGTCTCCCACACAGCTGGCTCTGCGTGGATTACTCTTTCTCTACTGCAATTCCCCTGTCTTGATAAATAGGCTCTGCCTAGGCAGCGGGCAAGGTGAAACAGTGCTGCCTGCTCACTGGGGCCACGCATATGACTGTGAGATAACACAGTAATTTTCAACCCCGGTTGTACATCAGAATCACCTGTGATTTGTTTTTGGTTTTGATTTAGTTCAGATTTCCTGGCCTCACTCTTCATGTATTCCGGTTCAATGGATCTGGGATGAGGCCCCCATAATCGGTATGATTTGCTTTCACAAATTTAGAGGGAGAAATAATGTCACAGAATCTTAGTCCTTCCAGTTCTGCACTCAGGAGGGCACATGTTTTATTGCAGGATGCCCAGAATCCCCTATTGAAGCTTCCACCTACCCCTAGTTTTCTGAGAACCCTAAAGGCTTATTAAGTTCTAAAAAGTGAAGGAGCTGACCGGGCACAGTGGCTCACGCCTGTAATCCCAGCACTTTGGGAGGCTGAGGCAGGCGGATCACCTGAGGTCAGGAGTTCATGACCAGCCTGGCCAACATGGTGACCCCCGTCTCTACTAAAAATACAAAAATTAGCTGGACATGGTGGCGGGTACTTGTAATCCCAGCTGCTCGAGAGACTGAGGCAGGAGAATCGCTTGAACCTGGGAGGTGGAGGTTGCAGTGAGCCAAGATTGTGCCACTGCACTCCAGTCTGGGTGACAGAGCGAGACTCTTTCTCAAAAAAAAAAAAAAAGCAAAAGAGCTGCCATGGAATTAGTCTGGCTTCCACTCCCAGAGGGGAGAGAATGGATGGTAAGCAGTTGCCTGTTTTTCTTTCCTGTGCCTCATTTTCCTTATCTGTGAAAGGAGAAGAAAAGTATTTCCCACCTCATAAGATTGCGGTGAAGGCTGAAAGAGCACAGAGGCCATGACATGACACAGTAAGTGTTCAGTTAATGACGGCTATTGCCATGAAGGCAGCAAGGCCTCCTGGTTAGAGGTGTGGGCTCCAGAGCCAGACTGCCTGGGTTCGCAGACTGGCACAGACTGGCAGCCACTCTAATTGTGTAGCCTTCATGCCTCCATTTCCTTCTCTCCACAATGGGTATAATAATGACTTCCTCACAGAACTGTCATTAAGTGAATTAATAAGTGTAAGGCACGTTGATCAGTGCTGGGCAAATAACACCAAGTAACTATTAGCAGTTACGGTTACCTGTGCTGTGACCTCTCACTGCCTCATGGTGTCACTGTCGGTCACTGGTCCTGCCCCGTCCTTAGCTTATACCCTCCAGCTGCTCCTAGCAGCCTCGCAGGGCAGCTGTGAGCCTTCAAGCAGAGACCACCTCCCCCTACCTCTTGCTAATCCGGGCCAAGGAATCCCTACTTGGGCTCCTAAGTTCACCTATACAGCCTCCTCCTGGGACACCAGCTGGCTCTGGAATGCTGTGTCAGACCCCGTTCCAGCCTCACCAGCACAGATAGCCAGGACCTCCACGCTCTTGCCCGCTCCTCCCCAGAGATCCACCCCAGGCTCTGCAGCTTTTCTTTGGTCACCTTGGAGCCTAAGGGTCTGAGAGCACCCCTTTCTCCAAACACTGAAGTGATTCTTCTAAAGGAAATGACCACAGTAAGTCCTGGGATCTCCAGTCCCCACTCTGTTCAGATGGCTGCCCTCTGTGCCTCCAAGTGACTTGGTTGGGAGATTTCCTTACCAGGTGTCAACATTACACTTCTGGTGATACCACTGCCTGGGATTCCAAAGCCATTTTTTTTGCTTCCTTAGAGAAGCAGGGCGGGGAAAGCCCACATGTCTAATCTCTGCTGGGAAGCATATTATGTATAACTTTAAAAAACCCCAGGCATGATTCCAACATGCAACCAAGGTAGAGAATCACTGAGGGCCGGGCGCGGTGGCTCAAGCCTGTAATCCCAGCACTTTGGGAGGCCGAGATGGGTGGATCACGAGGTCAGGAGATCGAGACCATCCTGGCTAACACGGTGAAACCCCGTCTCTACTAAAAAATACAAAAAACTAGCCGGGCGAGGTGGCGGGCGCCTGTAGTCCCAGCTACTCGGGAGGCTGAGGCAGGAGAATGGCGTGAACCCGGGAGGTGGAGCTTGCAGTGAGCCAAGATCCGGCCACTGCACTCCAGCCTGGGCGACACAGGGAGACTCTGTCTCAAAAAAAAAAAAAAAAAAAAAAAAAAAAAAAAAAAGAGAATCACTGAGGTAGGAAGACTGAGACCTAATGGTTATTAAAACACCTGCACAAGTGGGAGGCTGTGCATTGATTCCCCCGAGGCTGCCATCCCTCAGAACATTTTGATTCTAGAACACTGGCGCTAAGTCAGTGGTTAGAGATCGGCTGGCTCAATGATTCTCTGGTTCAGTGGGCAGCAGAATCGCTGGTGTGGTCTGTTTCTCATGCAGCTTCTCAGGTCTCAGCTCCTGATCGGTGACGCGATTCAGTAGGATGGGGGTGGAGGAGTGGGAGGAATCCCAGATCACAGTGAGATGCATGGTGAGGAACCCTGGGAAGGGAGGGTGTGGGCAAGGTGGGCGAAGGGCTACCTGCACAGTCGTGCCTAGGCAGGGAGTTATGAAAAGCAAGGGCAGCGTCTCGGAGGGGCTCAGAGGTGAGGGAATTGTCCTCAGAAACTGGAAAAAGTCCGCAGTTGTCAAAGTTAATTGCCAAATCTCTCTCCAAATAATATAACCCCTGTCTGACTATCAGGGCGTATTTTCAGATGGAAGAAAATGTGTGTCCAAAGCAGGAATCCCCTCTGTGGGAGCGGAGGTGAACCCTTGGGAGTGGAAGCTGGGAAGACAATTGCTGCCGATGGTCAGTGAGGAAAGCCTTGGGCTCCAATGACCTCATGCATCTTTTCTGTCGCCGGTGACAGGACACTCCCTTCCCCTCTACCCACCTCCACCCACAGGCATATCAGACAGATGACCACATGAGAGCACGGGAAAAGTGTTCCCCGTCGATAACACACATTCTCACGTGCTGCTGCTGCCGCCGCCGTCCGACCTCATCCCCCAAATGTCCCGTGATGCCGGGCTGAGCGAGGCAGGGTGAGGTCACCCCAGAGCTCGTGCTCTTTCTCCCTGGAGACCCAGGAATTTTTGAAAAGTTGCATAAGAGCCAATGCCTGGTCATGCCTTGAATTCTTTGTGTGAAACCTTTAGCTCCGGCAGCCAAGTCTCATTTGTCCCCTAATTCACGGTGTGTGACTTTGTTTTCTCAGCGGTGTTCACCAGGAGAGGGAAAAGAATACTCCCTTATCTCCTCAGAGGGTCAGCAAGGCAGCCTGATCAGACGTGACGCAGGGAGGAGTGGATCAAACTAGGCTCAGAAGCCACCAGTTCCAGAGCCCACACCTCAGAAGGGAGCTTCCCCTACGGGGACAGTGCACTCCGGCAGGGGTGGCCCTGAGGGGTCTGCTTACACCTGAAGTGGTTGTGAGTCCTTCAGAGTTAGTGATAAAGAACCCGGAGCCTGAGATCACCAAAAACAGCCCTTTTCCCCCCACGATCGTGCTCTCCAGCCTCTGACCCTCCCCAGTCTTCTCAGGCCTCCTACTTGACTAAATATTTGGGAAGTGAAACAATAGCCTCACTAAAGCTGCGGTGGGCAATTACTGGAAAATCACGTGATTGTCCGAATTGAACCAATTTGTCAAAGACCATTTTCCTTTCACTCATCACCTCCCCCACACCCCACGATAAGATAGGGTCCCTGGAGCACAATAATCCTTTCCTGAGATACAATTTAGAGGCTCCTGAGAAAAGAAACAAAAGTGAGGCTAATTTTGGCTTTTCTGAGACTAAAGGAAGGCGCACAGGCAGGCCCTGTCCTGCTCGAGGAAGCCAGGGTGGGCCTCGTTTCGTCCCCCCAGGGTATCTGCTCGGTCACCGGGGGATTTGGAGAACAATGCAAGGGCAGTGAGGGGGAGATGAGAACCAAGTCCCGGCCCTGGCGGTGCTGGCCCTGGCCGCAGTGACCGGAGCCTTGCCTAGGCTCTGAAGAGATCTCTACCATAAGAGCCATGGCTTCAGACTTCATTCTCTTAACTGCAAATTTCTCACCACCCTTCCCAGCCGAATTATTTTTCATTTTTTTGAGACAGAGTCTCCGTCTTGTCTCTCAGGCTGGAGTGCAATGGCACGATCTCGGCTCACTGCCACCTCTGCCTCCCACATTCAAGCGATTCTCCTGCCTCGGCCTCCCTAGTAGCTGGGATTACAGGTGCCCACCAGCACGCCTGGCTAAAAGTTTCCCCGTAAACCTTTCACCTACTGGTATTTTGGAGTTTGATGAATATTTGCTTATTCTTTCTGTGCTTAATAACTCTGCGTCAAGCCCAAAGAGGCAGGTATTATTATCTACAAATGAAACTACAGACTGAAAAGTTGACACTTGTCCAGGTCACACAGTGTGATAATAGCAGAGGCTGCGTCATGGAAACAGAGGTCCTGTTTTCCTGGAAGAAAACATTTTCACTCTGCTTTCCACCATGACTTAGCTGTTGGGAAGCAGCAGGCCTCACTGCTGGTGAACTCCGCTGGGCATGGGGGCACACCTGTCCGAGGTGGCGCCTGCCCTCTCATCATCCCGGGAAGGAGAAGAGACAGTATGTTCTAGACAACACTTCCCCTCTCATGGGCCAGCTCTGTCTGTGCTTCGGGTCCTTCAGTCTCCCTCCCATGTCTCCCAAGCCCTTTCGTATCTTGTCCGCTGGTTTTCCCTGCCCTTGTGTTCCGGCTCGAGCTGCCTCAGGCGTCCCCAGCTGCACTCCTCCATCCAGCTGCACTCCTCCATCCAGCTCACTCCTCCATCCAGCTGCACTCCTCCATCCAGCTCACTCCTCCATCCAGCTGCACTCCTCCATCCAGCTGCACTCCTCCATCCAGCTGCACTCCTCCATCCAGCTCACTCCTCCATCCAGCTGCACTCCTCCATCCAGCTGCACTCCTCCATCCAGCTCACTCCTCCATCCAGCTGCACTCCTCCATCCAGCTCACTCCTCCATCCAGCTGCACTCCTCCATCCAGCTGCACTCCTCCATCCAGCTGCACTCCTCCATCCAGCTCACTCCTCCATCCAGCTGCACTCCTCCATCCAGCTCACTCCTCCATCCAGCTGCACTCCTCCATCCAGCTCACTCCTCCATCCAGCTCACTCCTCCATCCAGCTGCACTCCTCCATCCAGCTCACTCCTCCATCCAGCTGCACTCCTCCATCCAGCTCACTCCTCCATCCAGCTGCACTCCTCCATCCAGCTCACTCCTCCATCCAGCTCACTCCTCCATCCAGCTGCACTCCTCCATCCAGCTCACTCCTCCATCCAGCTCACTCCTCCATCCAGCTGCACTCCTCCATCCAGCTCACTCCTCCATCCAGCTGCACTCCTCCATCCAGCTGCACTCCTCCATCCAGCTGCACTCCTCCATCCAGCTCACTCCTCCATCCAGCTGCACTCCTCCATCCAGCTGCACTCCTCCATCCAGCTCACTCCTCCATCCAGCTCACTCCTCCATCCAGCTGCACTCCTCCATCCAGCTCACTCCTCCATCCAGCTGCACTCCTCCATCCAGCTCACTCCTCCATCCAGCTGCACTCCTCCATCCAGCTCACTCCTCCATCCAGCTGCACTCCTCCATCCAGCTCACTCCTCCATCCAGCTCACTCCTCCATCCAGCTGCACTCCTCCATCCAGCTCACTCCTCCATCCAGCTGCACTCCTCCATCCAGCTCACTCCTCCATCCAGCTGCACTCCTCCATCCAGCTCACTCCTCCATCCAGCTCACTCCTCCATCCAGCTGCACTCCTCCATCCAGCTCACTCCTCCATCCAGCTCACTCCTCCATCCAGCTGCACTCCTCCATCCAGCTCACTCCTCCATCCAGCTGCACTCCTCCATCCAGCTCACTCCTCCATCCAGCTGCACTCCTCCATCCAGCTCACTCCTCCATCCAGCTGCACTCCTCCATCCAGCTCACTCCTCCATCCAGCTCACTCCTCCATCCAGCTGCACTCCTCCATCCAGCTCACTCCTCCATCCAGCTGCACTCCTCCATCCAGCTCACTCCTCCATCCAGCTGCACTCCTCCATCCAGCTCACTCCTCCATCCAGCTCACTCCTCCATCCAGCTGCACTCCTCCATCCAGCTCACTCCTCCATCCAGCTCACTCCTCCATCCAGCTGCACTCCTCCATCCAGCTGCACTCCTCCATCCAGCTCACTCCTCCATCCAGCTGCACTCCTCCATCCAGCTCACTCCTCCATCCAGCTGCACTCCTCCATCCAGCTCACTCCTCCATCCAGCTCACTCCTCCATCCAGCTGCACTCCTCCATCCAGCTCACTCCTCCATCCAGCTCACTCCTCCATCCAGCTGCACTCCTCCATCCAGCTCACTCCTCCATCCAGCTCACTCCTCCATCCAGCTGCACTCCTCCATCCAGCTCACTCCTCCATCCAGCTCACTCCTCCATCCAGCTGCACTCCTCCATCCAGCTGCACTCCTCCATCCAGCTCACTCCACCATCCAGCTCACTCCTCCATCCAGCTGCACTCCTCCATCCAGCTCACTCCTCCATCCAGCTGCACTCCTCCATCCAGCTGCACTCCTCCATCCAGCTCACTCCTCCATCCAGCTGCACTCCTCCATCCAGCTCACTCCTCCATCCAGCTGCACTCCTCCATCCGGCTGCACTCCTCCATCCAGCTCACTCCTCCATCCGGCTGCACTCCTCCATCCGGCTGCACTCCTCCATCCAGCTCACTCCTCCATCCGGCTGCACTCCTCCATCCAGCTCACTCCTCCATCCAGCTGCACTCCTCCATCCAGCTGACTCCTCCATCCAGCTCACTCCTCCATCCAGCTGCACTCCTCCATCCAGCTCACTCCTCCATCCAGCTGACTCCTCCATCCAGCTCACTCCTCCATCCAGCTGCACTCCTCCATCCAGCTGCACTCCTCCATCCAGCTCACTCCTCCATCCAGCTCACTCCTCCACCCGGCTGCACTCCTCCATCCAGCTGCACTCCTCCATCCAGCTCACTCCTCCATCCAGCTCACTCCTCCATCCAGCTGCACTCCTCCATCCAGCTCACTCCTCCATCCAGCTCACTCCTCCATCCAGCTGCACTCCTCCATCCAGCTGCACTCCTCCATCCAGCTCACTCCTCCATCCAGCTGCACTCCTCCATCCAGCTCACTCCACCATCCAGCTCACTCCTCCATCCAGCTGCACTCCTCCATCCAGCTCACTCCTCCATCCGGCTGCACTCCTCCATCCGGCTGCACTCCTCCATCCAGCTCACTCCTCCATCCAGCTGCACTCCTCCATCCGGCTGCACTCCTCCATCCGGCTGCACTCCTCCATCCGGCTGCACTCCTCCATCCAGCTCACTCCTCCATCCAGCTGCACTCCTCCATCCGGCTGCACTCCTCCATCCAGCTGCACTCCTCCATCCGGCTGCACTCCTCCATCCAGCTCACTCCTCCATCCAGCTGCACTCCTCCATCCAGCTGCACTCCTCCATCCAGCTCACTCCTCCATCCAGCTGCACTCCTCCATCCAGCTGACTCCTCCATCCAGCTGCACTCCTCCATCCAGCTGCACTCCTCCATCCAGCTCACTCCTCCATCCAGCTGCACTCCTCCATCCAGCTCACTCCTCCATCCGGCTGCACTCCTCCATCCGGCTGCACTCCTCCATCCAGCTGCACTCCTCCATCCAGCTCACTCCTCCATCCGGCTGCACTCCTCCATCCGGCTGCACTCCTCCATCCAGCTGCACTCCTCCATCCGGCTGCACTCCTCCATCCAGCTGCACTCCTCCATCCAGCTCACTCCTCCATCCGGCTGCACTCCTCCATCCGGCTGCACTCCTCCATCCAGCTCACTCCTCCATCCGGCTGCACTCCTCCATCCGGCTGCACTCCTCCATCCAGCTCACTCCTCCATCCAGCTCACTCCTCCATCCGGCTGCACTCCTCCATCCAGCTCACTCCTCCATCCAGCTCACTCCTCCATCCAGCTGCACTCCTCCATCCAGCTGACTCCTCCATCCAGCTGCACTCCTCCATCCAGCTGACTCCTCCATCCAGCTGCACTCCTCCATCCGGCTGCACTCCTCCATCCAGCTGCACTCCTCCATCCAGCTCACTCCTCCACCCGGCTGCACTCCTCCATCCAGCTCACTCCTCCATCCGGCTGCACTCCTCCATCCAGCTCACTCCTCCATCCAGCTGCACTCCTCCATCCAGCTGCACTCCTCCATCCAGCTGACTCCTCCATCCAGCTGCACTCCTCCATCCAGCTCACTCCTCCATCCAGCTGCACTCCTCCATCCAGCTGCACTCCTCCATCCAGCTCACTCCTCCATCCAGCTCACTCCTCCATCCAGCTCACTCCTCCATCCAGAAAGTCAGAGGCAGGAGAGCTTTCACCAGAGGGTGGAGGAGGTGATGAGAAGGAAAAATGTTAGGCTTCCAGTTGTCCCGGGGTCAGTGAGACAGCTGCAGGGATGCTCCAGCATTTCACTGTAGTGTGACAAAGTGGAAACTCCTGGTGGTCATGCCGGGCATTTCACATCACAGCACACGCATGCTTGTGGCTTTCTGTTGACAAAGGGGAGGCAGACTACTTTCATCCAAATCCACGATGTCACGTAGACTTCTTTTTAGCTTTGCTCAGTGGAGAAGCATTTCCGAAGCCCCGCGGTGGTTTCACTACCCCTTCACAGTCTGCTAGCGATCCGTTTGCGGTCACAGACAATCTGCTTCTGGAAGCCATGCGTCTGGTAGACGGGTGGCAAGCGGAGTGTCCAGTTTAGCCACAGGTCACTGTATGGCCGTGCTTTGAGGGTGCAGCAGATGCTTCTCTCTTGGGAAATGATAAACTCCACCCTGTGGAAGGTTATTTGGGCTGATGGAAAATCTAACAGACCGCTTGGCTGGAACAAGCAGAACAGTGAAACCCCTCAGTCAGGCCTGAGCCTTTACCAGTTGCCTGCCCTTCAACTTTCTGTCAGTATCATCCAAATTTCTCTTCCTTCAAAGCCGAATTTGTTGATATGACAAAAAATAATATATATATATTTTTTTTTTTTTGAGACAAGATCTTGCTCTGTCGCCCAGGCTGGGGTGCAGTGGCACTATCTCAGCTCATTGCAACCTTCGCTTCCCAGGCTCAAGTGATTCTCCTGCCTCAGCCTCCTGAGTAGTAGGCGTTTGCCACCACGCCCAGCTAATTTTTGTCTTTTTCGTAGAGACAGGTTTTCGCCATGTTGGCCAGGCTGGTCTTGAACTCCTGACTGTGTATATATATCATATATATATTTTATATAATAATATATTATATATATTATTTTATTTTTAATTATAATTTTTTATTTTGATATATTTTATATATTATATATACATTATATTTTATATATTATATATTTTTATATATTATGTATATTATATTATATTATATATATATAATTTTTAAAACAGAGTTTCACTCTGTCACCCAGGCTGGACTGCAGTGGTGTGACCTTGGCTCACTGCAACCTCTGCCTCCTGGGTTCAACCGATTCTTGTGCCTCAGACTCCCGAGTAGCTGGGATTACAGGTGTACATCATGACTAAATCCAGACTACATCCACCACGACTACATTTTTGTATTTTTTAGTAGAGATGGGTTTTCGCCATATTGGTCAGGCTGGTCTCGAACTCCTGACCTCAAGCCATCCACCAGTCTCAGCCTCCCAAAGTGCTGGGATTACAGGTGTGAGCCACTGTGCCCGGCCCCATTTTTTTCTTTCTTTTTTTTTTTTTTTTAAGACAAGTTCTGGTTCTGTCACCCAGGCTGGAATGCAGTGACACCGACTGGGCTCACTGCAAACTCCGCCCCCCAGGCTCAAGCCATCCTCCCACCTCAGCCTCCTGCGCCACCACACCCAGCTAATTTTTGTATTTTTTGTAGAGTCAGGGTTTCTCATGTTGCTCGGGCTGGTCTCGAACTTATGAGCGCAAGCCATCCACCTGCCTTGGCCTCCCAAAGTGCTGTGATTATAGGCGTGAGCTACCACACCTGGCCTTAACAGCCTTATTTTAACCTAAGCACCTCTAAACTGCATCTCTAAATACAGTCACTCGAGTACAAGGTGTTATTAAGCTTCAACAACTGAGTTTTGGAGTACACGATTCAGCTCACAGCACGGCCTGGATCATCTTTCACCTAATCTCTCTGCCTTCAGCCTTTCCTTCCTTGAAACCAGCCTCCACAGAGCAATCGATGGGCCTACAGCACATTTGTGATCATGTGCCTGCATCCTCTGCTGAAAGGCTTTCCACCTTCTACAGGGGACATTGTGATGGTCAATTTTTTTTTTTTTGAGATGGAGTTTCACTCTTGTTGCCCAGGCTGGAGTGCAATGGCACAATCTCGGCTCACTGCAACCTCTGCCTCCCAGGTTCAAGCGATTCTCCTGACTCAGCCTCCTGAGTAGCTGGGATTACAGGCATGCACTACCACACCTGGCTAATTTTGTATTTTTAGTAGAGATGGGGTTTCTCCGTGTTGGTCAGACTGGTCTCGAACTCCCGACCTCAGGTGATCTGCCTGCCTCAGCCTCCCAAAGTGCTGGGATTACAGGCATGAGTCCCTGTGCCTGGCGTGATAGTCAATTTTATGTGTCAACTTGGCTAGGCTACAGTCCCATTATTCAATCAAACACAAATCTAGGCATTGTGTGCAGGTGTTTTATAGATGTGATCAAAGTCCATAATTGGTTGACTTTAAGGGAGATTATCCTAGATAATCTGAATGGGCTTGGTTCAATCAGACCTTGAAAGGCCTTCAGAGCAGAGCTGAGGATTCTCTGAAGAAACTTCATCTGTGGGCAGTGCGGCATTTGGTAATACCGAAGCAAGTTTTATCTTGCTTTTTCTGGTCTGCCCTACAGACATCAGATTTGCCTGCCCAGTCCCCACAATCACACAGGCCAATTCCTTGCAATAAATCCCTTAACATTTATCTCCTAGTTGTCTTTGTCTTGGTTATAGTCTGGCTAATATAGGCTTTGGTTCTGAAAGTGGTTCTAGAAGAACAGAATCTTAAAAATGAGTATTTATTTATTTATTTATATTTTAAGACAGGGCAAAACCCCATCTCTACTAAAAATACAAAGATTAGCCGGGTGTGGTGGCACACGCCTGTAATCTCAGCTACTCGGGAGACTGAGGCAGAAGAGTGGCTTGAACCTGGGAGGCAGAGCCTGCAGTGAGCTGAGATCACACTGCACTCCATACACTGCACTCCAGCCTGGGTGACAGAGCGAGACTCTGTCTCAAAAAAAAAAAAAGGTAGGGAAAGAAAAGGATGAGTTCAGGGCTTCAAATTCCTAGCTCATGTTTTGCATAAATGATCTGAAAGCTTCTCTCTCTGCCCTGAGAAAAACTCTTATCTCCTGTGGTTACAGGACTGAGATTTCTGAAAACAAAATCCAGGGTCTCATCCTCCAAGTAGCTAAATTCCAATATAAATTCAATTCTCAATCTTGCAGGATCTTTTGTTCAAGCAAGGGCATCGATTGGGAAGGAATGGGATACTGATAATTGGAATTGGAATGTATGGGCAGATCCTGATGAAGCTGGGATCATCAAACGCCTAAATTCTGCCAAGTCTTCTTTGCCAAAAGTAGCCTTTCCTGTCTGAGCAGATTGGCCACACTCTGCTGGAATAAACCTCATAGGCCTCTTCTAAGTTGCCTTGCAAGGTTCTGCTGATTCTCCTCAGGACCTACCCCTGCCACTCCTCTTGGCTTCTCAACCTATAACGAGACTCAAGTCCCAGCAGGTCCCAAAGGGTAAGGTATAAAGTATGATCCATGAGGAGATATATTATATTCCAAAACTCCTGCACGATTTTTCCAATTTCTATAAATAGAAATCTGGGGGAATGTGTGTAGATGGATCTTGAAACTCTAGGATTGCCCGGTGTGATGATGCCTTCAGTCCCAGAAGGTTGAGGCAGGAGGATTTCTCAAGCCTAGTTCACTTGAGGCCAGGAGTTCAAGACCAGCCTGGGAGACATAGTGAGCTCACCAGCTATATAAAAAAACAAAACAAAACAAAAACCGAGCAGCTTTTCTAGTGACTCAGTTAGTGGACCCAAGTGAAAATATGTTGCCTCCATAATCCAAAGAGATAAACTAGGTGTCGTGTCTCGTTTTTGGTTGCAGGAGGGGCCAGATCGACAATTTTTTTTTTTTTTTTTTTTGAGACGGAGTCTTGCTCTGTTGTCCAGGCTGGAGTGCAGTGGTGCGATCTCGGCTCACGGCAAGCTCCGCCTCCTGGGTTCAAGTGATTCTCCTGCCTCAGCCTCCTGATTAGCTGCGACTCAGGCACCCACCACCACACCTGGCTAATTTTTTTGCATTTTTAGTAGAGACAGGGTTTCACTATGTTAGCCAGGATGGTCTCAATCTTCTGACCTCGTGATCTGCCCACCTTGGCCTCCCAAAGTGCTGGGATTACAGGGGTGAGCCACTGTACCCAGCCTAGATGCAACGATTTATCTTTCAACTTAAAAGGGATATCTTGACACCATTGGATCCCCTATTTCTCATTGGGGAGTTTCCTGTGATCAGTTGGCTGAGAAAGAGAAAATGGTCTTACATGATATAGATGTAGGGCACTAGGATTTCATCTGTGAATAGCCACTGTACTCCATCTTCGGCATCATAGTGAGGCCACCATCTCTAAAAAGCAAAAACCAAAAACTAGAATCAAGGGGGAAGGAATGGAATATAAAGTTGAATCAGACAAAACTTATCAATATGGACCCACTAAAGAGAGATTCCAGATTCAATTTCTTCAACTGAGGGGTTAGAAGAGCCTTTAACAGTTTAGTTGGTTGGCTGAAACATGAACCCAAGGGTGGCCTACGCCAAATAAAGTTAATGCCGGAACTGCTTCGATATACTGTAGAGGAAGATATCCAAAGACTTAGGGAGATTGGAATGTTAGAATAGATTTATCAAGTAAGACTTGCTGACCAACTCTGGGAGGGTCAACTGCACATCATGTTCACCATGACAATGAGAATAAAACATTGTGAAGGAATCCTCAGCATCCTTGAAGAGTTCTGTAGACACTCTTGTCTGTGTGTGTGTGTGTGTGTGTGTGTGTGTGTGTGTGTGTGTATAAAAGCTGGGTTATATATATATTATATATTATATTTTGTATATATATATAAGCTGGGACTACAGGCGTGTGCCACTACGGCCGGCTAATTTTTTGTATTTTTTGTAGAGATGGGGTTTCACCATGTTAGCCAGGATGGTCTCAATCTCCTTACTCTATATATATAGAGAGAAAGACAGTAGAATCACCAAACTGGGGTCCCTAAAGCAATGGGGATGATGAGATCCTGGAGTGGCAGGAACCAAGTGGCAGCACTTAATCACCAGAGAAAAGGTGAGCCTGGTTACCATAATGGACTGGTGAGCCAAAGCAAGAATCAGAATAGACTGACTCACAGAGACCTGTGGCATTAACCAGTTGATCGTGGTCTCTGTCTTAGTACATTTTCTGTTGCTTACAATAGGACACCTGAAACTGGGTACTTTATAAAGAACTGAAATTTATTTCTAACTATTCTGGAGGCTGGGAAGTCCAGGGACATGACCTGACGTCTGCTGAGGGCTTCCTTTCTGGTAGGAATTCTCCACAGAGTCCTGAGGTGGTACAGAAAATCACAGGGCAAGAGGGCTGAGCACACTAACATGCTAGCTTAGGTCTCTCTTCCCCTTCTTATAAAGCCACCAGTTCCACTCCTAATATAACCCATGACTCTGTTAACCTAAGAATCCATTAATCCATGAATGAATTAATCCATTCATGAGCTCTCATGACCTCATCTTCTCTTAAAGGGCCCCCCCTCTCAATACTGCCATATTGGGGATTAAGTTTCAACATGAGTTTTGGAGGGGACATTCAAACCAGAGCAGTCCCTTTGGGGAAAACCATGAGAAGGAACAGCAGTGTAAAAGTTCAGTAGTGTAGCAGGGTCCTAACTGAAGGGGACCTGGACTCTACTTCATTCAAGGGATTCTGGGTCTACAAACAGGCCCAAGTCTGGGAATTGATGGAGAGGCCACGACTCTGTTTTGGTGATTTGAGATACACTCTGTTCACTTGACCTAGACCTCTTCTACAGATCAAGTAGGAATAGAGTAGACTGCCCACCTATTTCCTTTGTAGGGATACCATGACCAACTAGCCAACACCCTAGGCGTGGGCTGGGAGACGAAAGCTGAGAAGGTAATGTAGCAGGAAGAGGAGCCGTAGACATTTGATCATTTCCTTATGCAACTTATGTCTGCAGGGCCTGCTCAAGTCTGATCTTACACATGCCATTTCTATTTGGTAATGGAGTACGGTTGTACATGCTCAGATTTATGGATTGGTGGGTCAGACAACACCCAGTTCATGAGGGGCAGTTCGGGTCACATGGTAAATTGGTGGCTCATAGTTAGGTGTTCAATCCTCTATTAAGGCTCGGTAGGAAGCCAAAAGCTGTTTCTCTAGGAGAATGGTTATCTGCAGAGGACGGCAGGACTTTGTTTCAAAATCCTAAGAATCTGTACTATGATTCATATATAAGGGCTTACCAAAGGCTCCAACCAGCATCCCTATCTGCCACTTCAAGCACCATGAGATCTGCTAGATCACAGGGCTCAGGGGACAGAGTAGATTGCAAGGCAGTGTGGACCTGTTGTAATCTGCTTTTCCGGGCTGTACTCAAAACTAGCAGCTTGTACTGGGTGCAGTGGCTCATGATTGTGATCCCAACATTTTGGGAAGCTGAGGTAGGAGGATCACTTAAGGCCAGGAGTTCAAGACCAGCCTGGGCAATATAGTGAGATCTCCAGCTCTACAGAAAACAAAACAACAACAATAAAAACCCTAGCAGCTTTTCTAGTGACTCAGTTAGTGGACCCAAGTGAGAAATATGTTGCCTCCAAAATGCAAATAGATAAACTAGTTGTTGCGTCTCTTTTTTGGCTGCAGGAGGGGCCAGATGCAACAAGTTACCCTTCAACTTAGAAGGGATATCTTGACATCACTGGATCCCCTATGCCTCATTGGGAAGTTTCCTATGGTCAGTTGGCTGAGAAAGAGAAAATGATTCTACATGATATACAGGCCATCACCTGAAAGTGGAGAGCTGCAGAGTTACAGCTCATTTCTGGGATATTCCCAGATGGCAGAGCTTCAAGCGGAGCACCTTGGTCATACATTTTGCCTGGAAAAAGAAATGGCTGGAGGCAAGTATCTATATTGATTTATGGGCTATCTTAGTTCAGGTTGCTGTAACAGAAATACCACAGGACAGCAGGCCTGAACAACAAATATTTATTTTTATTTCTGTTTTTTTGAGACAGAGTTTTGATCTTCTTGTGCAGGCTGGAGTACAGTGGTACGATCTCGGCTCACCGCAACCTCCGTCTCCCGGGTTCAAGTGATTCTCCTGCCTCAGCCTCCTGAGTAGCTGGGATTACAGGTGCACACCATCCTGCCCAGCTAATTTTTGTCTTTCTATTAGAGATGGGGTTTCACCGTGTTGGCCAGGCTGGTCTCAAACTGCTGACCTCAGGTGATCTGCCCGGCTCGGCCTCCTGAAGTGCTGGGATTACAGGCGTGAGCCACCGCACACAGCTGAACAACAATTTACTTCTCACAGTTCTGGAGGCTGGAAAGTCCAAGATCCAGGTGCTGGCAGTTTTGGCACCTGGTAAATGCAGTCTCCTGGTTTGCACATGGCCATCTTTTTGTGGCTTCTCACATGGTGGGAGAGCAGAGAGGAAGCAGGGTCTCTGTGTCTCTTTTCCTAAGGAGATCCTTTCCATGCAGGCTCCGCCCTCACTGCTTCCTAATACCATCACGTCGGGGGTTAGAATCTCAACATATAAATGTTGGGGAGATACAAACATTTAATCCATAACATGGGCTATCACCAGTGGTTTGGCTGGATGGCCAGAGACTTGAGGGAACATAATTGGAAAGTTGGTGACAAGGAGGTTTGAAGAAAGAGTAAGCAGATAGACCTCTCTGAATAGGCAAAAAAAAAAGTGAAGATATTTATGTTCCACGTGAGTGTTCGCCAAATGGTAACCTCAGCAGAGAGAGAATTTAATAATAGGTGGATGAGATGGCCCACTTTATGGATACCAGTCAGCCTCTTTCCCCAGCCAGTTCCCTCATTGCCCACTGGGCTCATGAATCAAGTGGATATGGTGGCACGGGTGGAGGCTATGTGTGGGCTCAGCAGCATGCACTTCCACTCACCAAGGCTGACCTGGCTGCAGCCAGTGCTGAGTGCCCAGCCTGCTGGCAGTGGAGACCAACACAGAGACCCTCATAGGACCCCAGGGTTATCAGACAGCTACCTGGTGGCAACTTGATTACACTGAAGCATTTCCATCATGGAAGGGCCAGCTATTCTTACCAGAATAGCTACTTACTCTGGATACAGGTTTGCCTTTCCTGTACACAATGCTTCTGCTAAAACGACCATCCATGGATTTATAGCACACCTTATCCACCATCACGACATTTCACACAATACTTCTGATCACAGAACTCAATTCACAGCAACTGAAGTGTGGCAATGAGCCCCAGCTTATGGAACTCAGTCTTACCATGTTCCCCAGATCCTCAAGCAACTGGTTTGATAGAGTGGTAGAATGTGTTTGTTTCTTTTTAAATTACAGACAGGGTTTCACTATGTTGTCCAGGCTGGTCTCAAATTCCCGGGCTCAAAAGAGGAATGACAGCTGGGAGCCACTGTACCTGGCCAGAATGGGCTTTTGAAGACTCAATTACAGTACCAACTAGGTGGCAATACGTCGTGGGGCACTGTCCTCTAGGAGGCTGGATAGGCTCCAAATGAGTGTCTAATACATGCTATTGTTTCCTCCATAGCCAGAATTCACGAGTCCAGGATTCAAGGGGTGGAAATGGGAGTGACCCCACTCACCATTGCCCGTAATGATCCACTAGCAAATGTCTGTCTGCTTTCCTTGTGACCTTAGGTTCTGCTGGTCTAGTCTTAGATTTAAAGGGAGGAATGCTTCCACCAGGAAACACAGCAATGATTCCGCTGAATTGGAATTAAGACTGAACCTCAACCACTGAGGCTCCTCGTGCCTCTGTATAAACAGGCAAAAAGGGGGTTTACTTTCCTAAGCAAAGAATACGGACATTTCTAAAAAGTTTGTTTAGAAGGGCACATTTTCTAGCAGTCCTTCTTATAAGAAACAGAAAGAAGAAATAAGCATATATGTGGGATGAGTCCCTCCCAAAGTTCCAAGATAAGTATTTGAGGAATGTGGTGGTCTTTTTATGTGTTAACTGGGTTAGGCTGCTTTCCCCAATTATTATTCAAACACGAATCTAGATGTTGCTGTGAAGGTACCGTATTTTACAGATGTGACTAAAGCCCATAATCATTGACTTTAGGTAAGAACAGTTATCCTAAATCATCAGGTAATTCAAATAGGTGAAGGGCTTTTTGTTTTTGTTTTTCTTTTCAGATAGAGTTTCACTCTGTCACCCAGGCTGGAGTACAGTGGCATAATCACAGCTCACTGCAGCCTCCACCGCTCAGGCCCAGGTGATCCCCTCCCTCGGGTTCCCCAGTGACTGGGACTAGTGGTGTGTGCCACGCCAGGCTTATTTTATTTTATTTTTTTTTTTGAGATAGAGTCTCGCTCTGTCACCCAGGCTGGAGTGCAGTGGCATCTCGGCTCACCGCAAGCTCCGCCTCCCGGGTTCACGCCATTCTCCTGCCTCAGCCTCCCAAGTAGCTGGGACTACAAGGGCCACCACCGCGCCCAGCTAACTTTTTGCATTTTTTTAGTAGAGACAGGGTTTCGCCTTGTTAGCCAGGATGGTCTCTATCTCCTGACCTCGTGATCCCAAAGTGCTGGGATTACAGGCATGAGCCACTGGGTGAAAGATCTTAAGAGCAGGGCTGAGGTTTCCCTGAGGAAAAAGAAATTCCACCTGAGAGCTTGCCTGTCCTTCCTGATGGCCTGCCCTGGGGCTTTCAGACTTTCCTAGCCATCCCCCACCATTGCATAAACGAATTCCTTGCACGGAATCCCTTCATATGTCAGCATACATATCCTACTTGCTCTGTTTCTGTAGTTGAACCATGGCTGGTACAAAAATAAAAACCTTTCTCTTTAAAGCCTCTCCCATTTCATACCTTCCCATCCACAGTAGGAACCCAAGAATTAGGCAGGAACATGTGGGCATAATTTCCCCAAGTTAATGGAAAAGCACATTGTGATGAAGACCTAGGGTTGAGAAGGCAGAGGGACCTCTGTTCTACAAAGTGAAAGATTAAAGTTGTGTTGACAAAAGGAACGTGAAGTACGTATGCAGCCCCTTTGAAAGTTAACTAATCCTTGAGGTGCAAGATGGGTCTAATTTTTTTCCTAACGTATTTGGGGGAGAGCAAACTGCACTCTGAAATGGGAGTCCCTTTTATCCTGAATGTCCTTTTTGTCCACTCTTGGGTCTCAGAGCTACCTCTTCTCTGTACCCAGTGGCAGAAAGTGAGGACAGCGGAGAGAGATGCTGGAGGCTGCACAATTTGTAGGGACAAGAGAGAACTAGGGCCAGGAGATTTCTGATAAGAGTGTTGGTGACAGAAAAATGGGGTTGGGAGATGCAGGGACCCCACTAGGGCTACAGAAGAAAGGGGGAATATGAGAAGGGAGAAAGGCCAGCGTTAGAAAAGGAAGGGACAGCCACACGGCTGTAGGGCAGCTCAGTGAGGTCCAGACTTTTGCTCAGGGCAAAAGGACAAAGTCTCAGACAAGGGACACAACGCCTCACCTTCCACACTTCCGACTCTGTAGGGTTCACGGTCATCATTGGAGCTTGGCGTACATACCTGCTTACTCTTGTTCAGGTGCTGAAGTCTAAAATAGGAAAGGACTTTTCAAAAGATGGCACTCAAGGCGAAGAAGGAAGCCCCTGCCCCTCCTCAAACCAAAACCAAAGCCAAAGTGAAGGCTTTGAGGGCCAAGAAGGCAGTGCTGAAAGGTGTCCACAGGACAAAGCCTCCCATGCACCTGCCCATTCTCCAGAGACCACGTCATCCACCTCTGGTGGCCCAAGACACTGCGACTCCAGAGGTAGCCCAAATATTCTTGGAAGAGTGCCCCCAGAAGAAACAAGCTTGACCACTATGCCAGCCTCAAGTTTCCACTGACCCTGAGGTGATTGCGGGGCTAAGGTCTCTGGAGAATGGGCAGGTGCGTGGGAGGCTTTGTGATTCTCCTCCAGGAATAAAGAGTATAAAGGGGCCACTGGTGGCCAGGCACGGTGGCTCATGCCTGTAATCCCAGCACTTTGGGAGGCTGAGGAGAGGGGAATCACTTGAGGTCATGAGTTCAAGACCAGCCTGGCCAACATGGTGAAACTCTGTCTTTACTAAAAATACAAAACTAGCCGGGCGTGGTGGCGGGCGCCTGTAGTCCCAGCTATGCAGGAGGCTGAGGCAGGAGAATTGCTTGAATCTGGGAGGCAGAGGTTGCAGTGAGCCGAGATCGTGCCATAGCACCCCAGCCTGGCAACAGAGCAAGACTCTGTCTCCAAAAAAAAAAAAAAAAAAGGTGGGGGGCATTGATGCTGCTGGAGAAGCAGCCACGAAGACAGAAGGCAACACACTTGTGTACACTGTGGATTGTTAAAGCCAACAAGAACCAGATGGAACAGGCTGTGAAGGAGCCAAGGTCAACACTGAGTCGACCTGATGGAGAGAAGAAGGGAAGGAGCTCCATGACACCAATGTGGCCGAGGCCAACACTGAATCGACCTGATGGAGAGAAGAAGGGAAGGAGCTCCATGACACCAATGTGGCCGAGGCCAACACTGAGTCGACCTGATGGAGAGAAGAAGACATGTGTCCACTGGCTCCTAATGACCATGCTTTGGAAGTTGACAACAAAATTGGGATCATCTAATCTGAGTCTGGCTGGCTAATTCTAAAGATATATTTGTATCTTTTCACCAGAAAAAAATACAAATAAAATAAAATAGAAAAGGGAAAACCCCCTTCTCCAAGATCAGGGGATTAGAAACGCCTTCTCTGAGGTTGCCAAGGGTGCAGGGAAGGGGACAAAAGAAAAGCGTCCTTTGCAAAGTGATCCAGAGAGCAGACAGTAAATGGAAGTTAAGAGGTTACAGATTTCAGCTCTGCCAAGAAACACCTTTGTGTTTTTTTTGTTTTTGTTTTTGTTTTTTTGAGATGGAGTCTCTCTCTTGTCACCCAGGCTGGAGGGCAGTGGCGCAATCTTGGCTCACTGCAAGCTCCACCTCGCGGATTCAAGTGATTCTCCTGCCTCAGCCTCCCGAGTAGCTGGGACTACAGGCTCCCGCCACCATGCCCGGCTAATTTTTTGTATTTTTAGTAGAGATGGGGTTTCACCATTTTAGCCAGGATGGTCCCAATCTCCTGACCTCGTGATCCGCCTGCCACAGCCTCCCAAAGTGTTGGGATTACAGGAGTGAGCCACTGCATCTGGCCAAGAAACACCTTTTGGTTTTTTTTTGGTTTTTTTTTGTTGTTTTTTTTTTTTTGAGACGGAGTCTCACGCTGTTGCCCAGGCTGGAGTGCAGTGGCGCGATCTCGGCTCACTGCAAGCTCCGCCTCCTGGGTTCACGCCATTCTCCTGCCTCAGCCTCCTGAGTAGCTAGGACTACAGGCGCCCGCCACCGCGCCCGGCTAATTTTTTGTATTTTTAGTAGAGACGGGGTTTCACTGTGGTCTCGATCTCCTGACCTTGTGATCCGCCCGCCTCGGCCTCCCAAAGTGCTGGGATTACAGGCTTGAGCCACCGCGCCCGGCCAAGAAACACCTTTTAAATGCTCATTACAAATAAACAGAAATGGGCTACCTTGGGAGGGAGGGAGTTTCTTGTCCCCGTAGGTGTTAGTTGACACAGGGTGACCACCTAGCAAGGGTGGCTTGGGAAGGATTCAAGCATTGGCCTCTAAGGCCCTAGTCAACAATATACTTTTCTATTTATTGAAGGACTTAGATATGGAGATAACTTTAAGAATACTTGGCACTAGGACTATAAAATATGCTATTATAAGCTCAGAATTAAAACTCATCATAGGCAGGCAGAGCTGGACAGGATTTTTTTTTTTTTTTTTAGAACGAGGTCTTGCTATATTGCCCAGGCAGGTCTTGAACTCCTGGGCTCAAGCTATCCTCCCGCCTCTGCCTCCCTAAGAGCTGTGATTACAGGTGTGAGCCACCGTGCCCGGCCAGGACAGGATCTTCAAAATAATCTTGTCTAATGTCCCTCTTACCCTCCCCTCCAATTTCATATAAGTGAGAAAATACCCAGAAAGAAATGACTAACTCCAGATGACACAGCTGAAAAGTGGCCTAGAACCTGGAATTGGTGACCATGTTCCATCCATTTCTTAACATCTTCTTTTCGAGTGTCTTTATCGAAGCTGCCCAGCAATATCTGGAAACTCACCAGGAAAAAAATAATGGAAACAATTAAACCTTGACAAATGACAGCTTCTTCAGATATGGTTTAAACACAAAGAACTATAAGGAACTCAACTGCTCAAACTCCTTGATAACATCAAGGAAAAGGAGTCATTTCACATAAATCTCAGAGATGATGTCATCGAAACATACAAGTAGCTAGTGGAAGTTACAGCTCATCCTGAAGGAAATGATTCTTATAAATAGTTTTGATCTGGAGATACCATTTGGCGTCTTAGAATCATAGACTCTTGAAATGGGAAGGCCTGCCGCAGAGGCTATCGGATCCGGGGTGTGCTGGCCGCGCAGTGTCAGCAGGGTCAATGCCACTCACCACTCGGCTTCTATCAGACTTTGATAAGATAAACATGCTTACTGTGAAACTTCAAACAGTACAGAGAAGTATAAAAAAGACTTACCAGAAATCTCCCTGCCCAGAGTTAACCACTGCAAGCATTTTGATGACTGTCATTCCGTTTTCTCTAGGCACATGTTTACAGTCACACATCCATATTTTGGCAAAATTGGGACCAGAGTACAAATGCAGTTTGTCATATTCTTCTTTACACTAAACTATTTATTTATTTATTTATTTATTTTTGAGACAGAGTTTTGCTCTTGTTGCTCAGGCTGGAGTGCAATGGCACAATCTTGGCTCACTGCAACCTCCGCCTCCTGGGTTCAAGTGATTCTCCTGCCTCAGCCTCCTGAGCAGCTGGGATTACAGGTGTGTGCCACCACACCCAGCTAATTTTTGTACTTTTAGTAGAGATGGGGTTTCACCATGTTGGCCAGGCTGGTCTCGAACTCCTGACCTCAAGTGATCCACCTGCTTGGCCTCCCAAAGTGCTGGGATTACAAGCATGAGCCACTGCACCTGGCCCTACACTAAATCATTTATATAGCTTCACAATTTCATTTTAATGGCTGCATAGCAGACCACTGTATGAAGAGAACTTCATATAGTCAACCACACTCTGATTGATTGATCGATTCGGTGTCCTCAGTTTTTTACTAACTTGGAGGGTTAGTTCCTGCTTTAGGGAAAGAGCTCATCTTGGCCACCCTTGGGAATGTGAATTGACTTTGGAAACTAAAAGCACTTTGCTTCCTCCAAAGTAGTAAGTGTTTGGGGGTGATTGTGGGGCTAAGGTCTCTGGAGGATGGGCAGGTGGCCGGGAGGCTTTGTGGTTCTCCTCTAGGATAAAAAGAGTATAAAGGGGCCATTGGTGCTGCTGGAGAAGCTGCCATACTCCAGGGGAAGGCCTTAAGGATATGTCAGCACCTGGAGCCCATCCTGACCCCGGCTGACTTCCAGGTCGGCTTGCAAACCTGCCCTGGCTAACCTACCTCTGGAAAGAGCCAGAACTGAGGACTGGACCAGCTCCTGGTCCAAGGTCCAGCTTACCCAGGCCAGCTGCTGCTCTGCAAGCAGAACTCCACTTGTGCTTCCAGCAAGAGGCGTGGCTGCCTCATACTCACTAATGAAGGCCAAAGCTTTACCCACTTCTGGGCTTTGGCAGGTTACCAAGCAGCCAACTGCTCCTCCATCATCAACGCTTCCTCTTCACGTATAGTGAGAGACAACACCATCAATGAAGTCCTCCTGGGCTGTGTAACTTGGAGACTGAGGGGCTCTGGCACCCAAACTCTGGGGATACCCTGGGATACCAAAGTACCACCACCAATACCTCCAGCTGAGGTACTGGGGTATTGAGGGGAGGTGACAATGCCACAGTGAATACCTTTTTGACGTACGTCTTTACATATGGATCCAATTATCTCCTTCATATGAACTCCTCTAAGTGGCACTGCTGCGTCTGTGGGAAAATGCGGAACAAATCTTGCAGCAATGCTGGCTGGTGCCTGGGAAGGGACAGCTGGACCGCTGCTGAGAACCTTCACGAGGCAGCAACTTGTGACAGACGTAGCCACTGTTCAGAGCCTGGCCTTGTAGGTTCAGCACCCCACAGTCAATGGGACTTCCAAAGCTGACCCACTCAGAGGAGACTGGAGGGGACAAAGCGGAATGCCCAGGAGGAGTTTGTAATGAAATGTATCAATGCTGGGGAAGCAGGAGTTTGAGTCACCCTGACCAGCCTGCTCTCTTTTGTTATGGAAATCAGCACGGGAAGCCAAAATCACAATCAGAAGGCTAATGGTAAGCCTAGAATCCAGGAAGGGGAGTTAGTTTGGTGACCTGAATGATGGCTGGATGCATCGTCCATCCCGCCACTAGGGTAATATACACCCTTCAGGCGACAGTGGCGGCAAAGTAAAGTCAGGTGAGTTGTAAGTCAGAAACTGCTCTGTGGCTAAAGTGAACCCCTAGCCATTCTCCTGCAGAGTCCTTCTTCTATCTGGCAATACTCTGTGTGCTTGGGGACTCACAGCTTTTCTTGCAGATAGAGAGGGTAAAAAATCACACCATAGGCTGGGCGCGGTGGCTCACACCTGTAATCCCAGCACTTTGGGAAGCTGAGGTCGGTGGATCATGAGGTCAAGAGATCGAGACCATCCTGGCCAACATGGTGAAACCCCATCTCTGCTAAAAATAAAATAAAATAAAATAAAATAAAATAAAATAAAATAAAAGCCACGTGTGGTGGCAGGCGCCTGTAGTCCCAGCTACTCGGGAGGCTGAGGCAGGAGAACCACTTGAACCTGGGAGGCGGAGGTTGCAGTGAGCCAAGTTTGCGCCACTGCACTCCAGCCTGGGTGACAGAGCGAGACTCTGTCTCAAAAAGAAAAAAAAAAAAAAAATCACACCATAGGGCCCTATTTTTTTAAAAAAGCCCATCCATATCTCACTTTTTTTTTTTTTTTTTTTTTTTTTTGAGACAGAGTCTCACTCTGTCACCCAGGCTGGAGTGCAGTGGCACAATCTCAGCTCACTGCAAGCTCCGCCTCCCAGGTTCAAACTATTCTCCTGCCTCAGCCTCCTGAGCAGCTGGGATTACAGGCACCTGCCACCATGCCCGGCTAAATTTTTGTATTTTTAGTAGAGATGGGGTTTCACCGTGTTAGCCAGGATGGTCTCCGTCTCCTGACCTGGTGATCCGCCTACCTCGGCCTCCCAAAGTGCTGGGATTATAGGCGCAAGCCACTGCACCCGGCCCATATCTACTTTTCTTATTCATTTATTCATTTATTCACTCAACTAATGATGGTTGAGTTCTGTGCAGGTCCTGGGGAGACAGAAGTGAATAAAGTAGATACATTTCCTGCTGTCGTGGAGTTCATATTCTGGTGGGAAAGAAAGACAGTAGACATGTAATTAAATGAATACACAATGATTGTGTATTTGATTACACCATTAATTAAATAGGACAATTTCGAACTGTAAAAATCTATATGCGGCTGGGCGCGGTGGCTCACCCCTGTAATCCTAGCACTTTGAGAGGCTGACATGGGTGGATCATGAGGTCAGGAGTTCAAGACCAGCCTGGCCAACATGGTGAAACCCCGTCTCTACTAAAAATACAAAAATTAGCTGGGCGTGGTGGTGGTGTACTCCTGTAACCCCAGCTACTTGGGAGGCCGAGGCAGGAGAATCACCTGAACCTGGGGGTGGAGGTTGCAGTGAGCCGAGATCATGCCACTGCACTCCAGCCTGAGCAACAGAGTGAGACTCTGTCTCAAAAACAAACAAACAAAAAAAGTCAGGAGCAAGTCAAGAGGAACATGGATAAAATCCTAGGTTAGTGTCACCGAAAATCTAACTGGGGTACCGTAGGTCTCAGCTGCATGATTTCCCTCCTGTGTCTCACCATGAACTGAGATTTGCTGGAAATGCCCAGGAGGGTGGGAAAGAACATAAATTTCATTGTCTTCTCAGCCAAAAAGAAAAAAAAAAATCCTCTATGGCCTGATGCAATTAAAAAAAAAAAAAAAATCCATGTGGTGTACTGCCCCAGGATCTCAGAGATTAGATGTAGAGACCCAGGTCATGTCCCAGAAGGGAAGAGTAAGGGAGGAAGAACTCTTTTCAGGGATTGATAGGGTGAATGACTGGAAGTTTCTACAATGGAAAAAAAAAAAAAAAAAGGCTGGGTTATCATTCCTGTCATTGCTATTATTGTTGTTGTTATCAAAAACATGTAAATAGTCCTCTTCAATTACTGTCCCTCTTAAACAATAAAGGTGACAACAGAGATTTCCTCGGGCATTTGCAAACCCAAAGAGAATATTGTTATTCACTAGCAGCTTTGCTTCAAGGGATCCAGCAGTGACTGTGGGATCCAGAAGATTCCAGGGGAAGGTCTAGGTGTGTTGTTTGAGTGACTGAAGAGGGTCAGAGGGCCCTTTAGAGAAACGGTTCTGGCAGAGTGGGGAAGGCACTTTCGGGGGAGAAGGGGCCGTCTGAGCAGTTCCGGTGGCACACAGTGAGGAGAGATGGTGAGGGAAGAGAGCAGAGGCCAGAGGAGAGGCGCGGTGGCATCAGACACCTATGACAGGGCAGGATGGGAGGAGGGGTGAGAAAGAGGGGGCTGCGAGACGTCTCTGAAAAGAAGACCTGAGTGATGGGTGGGAAGTGGGGTCACCTGGACAGTGACACAACATCTGTGTTAACCAGGGCTGTTGGCAGCAGCCGCAGCCCGCCCTCCCCACTCCCAATCTCGGTTTTGGACACAACAAAAACTTATTTATTTCTCTTTCATTTCCAGGTAGGATGTGGGGGGAGCTGGCGGGGGCGGCACTCCAATGAAGCTGTCTTCCAAACTGGGCATCCTGGCTGTGCCCATGTGTGTCTTCACCATCTTGGAATCCTTTGCTTCCGGCCGGATGGACAGAAGAGCAAGCAAAACTTTTCCTTCACCATCACGAACCGGAAGTGAGCTGTAACTTCTGTTTGCTTCTGTCGGTAAAAATTCATCACACGGCCATGGCTTGGGAGCACAGTAGAGGCCCTGCAGCCCAGGCCTTGTGTGGCCATTCAGACACTGGCCCATCAGCAGGGAGCTGGTCACTGTAGGAGTCGGGAGGTGTTAGTCTCTGTGAGCAGAAGGGAGTTCCCTTGGGTGCCTTCTCACTCCAAATCACACCATGCTGTTCTGTCTGGAGAGTCCCTGGCTAGGCTTCGGGTTTGGAGGACACCAGGGACAACTGAGGCTCTGGTAGTCCCCCCTTGTAGATGGCAAAACCCTGTACTGCAGGCGCCTTGTTGTTTATGGGGGTCAGTGTGCCCTTTCATACTCCTTCCAGCACGAAGATTTGAGGGTGAATGCTCGGGGCTCTGGATTCTTACCCTCTCTCCCACAACTTACCCTCCGACCCCACGGGAGTCTCTTCTTCCTGGGCCTTGGCTTCCCCGGCTACAAAGGGAATGGGCTGGCCTGCATGACCTTTAATGTTTTTCCAGGCGCGAGAGTCTATGTCCCCTTACGGACAAGCTCGAACCACCTCATTTCTGCATCTCCTGAGCTCTTGGAAAGGAGCGAGGCCTGGAAGACCTTCTGGGGTTCCTGCTGTGAGCTTCGGCCCTACCTGATCCTACCTAAAATTGCATCAACAAAATCAGAGACTTCTTCAGCTCGTCAGCTGCTGGCAGCCATTCAAAAAGTGCATGATCACACGTATGTTTATTGCAGCACTATTCACAATAGCAAAGACTTGGAATCAACCCAAATGTCCATCAGTGACAGACTGGATTAAGAAAATGTGGCACATACACACCATGGAATACTATGCAGCCATAAAAAAGGATGAGTTCGTGTCCTTTGTAGGGACATGGATGCAGCTGGAAACCATCATTCTCAGCAAACTAGCGCAAGGACAGAAAACCAAAAACCGCATGTTCTCACTCATAGGTGGGAATTGAACAATGAGATCACTTGGACACAGGAAGGGGAACATCACACACCCGGGCCTGTTGTGGGGAGGGGGGAGGAGGGAGGGATGGCATTAGGAGATATAACTAATGTAAATGATGAGTTAACGGGTACAGCACACCAACATGGCACATGTATACATATGTAAGAAACCTGCACGTTGTGCACATGTACTCTAGAACTTAAAGTATAATAGTAATAATAATAAAAAGTGCATGATCTGAATGGGCAGAGGGAGAGACCCAATGGCCTGTGCCAGGGCTCAGATTTCAAGACAGCACAGTGTTCCTGCCTCTGTGAGATCCATGTGTGAGCAAGGCCTGAACATCCACAGATGTGAGATCGAGTTACATCAGTCAGGGCACCAGCAGGCAACAGATGCACACCCCAAAGTGTTTGGGGAAGGGGAAAAAAAGCTTGAAGTAGGGACTGTTCACAAATGTGTAGCCGGAGGTAAGGAACCAACAAAGAATGGTGAGGTACCCAGGGCTGGGGACCAGGCCTGAAGGGGCAAAGGAGGAAATGGTGTGAGCAGACTCAGGGGAGACCGACCTTCCCACAGAAGCCAGAGCCATAGAAGAATGTAACGGCAGGAAAGCAGGGTTGAGCCAGCGCGGACGGGGGTGGGATGGAGCAGGGAATAAATGTGTCAACCTCCAGTCTCTTGCCAGCGCCTCCCATTGGCCAAACCCAACAGGAAGCCAGGGGAACAGGCGCCCTGGTGATGCAGTTACAGAAAACACAGAGGGCAGGAGAGGCAGTGGACAGGGGAGGCACATGGAGAATAACCAGCTCAGGAGTCTGGTTTCTCCCATGACAGGGGGAGTCTGAACGGCCTGGACCCAGTGTATACTGGCAGTGAAATTCCCAGCTAGGTTGATGATAACAGCAGTGATAACAAAGAAGGTGACCCTATCTTAGATTTATATAACTGTTTTGTCCTCCAACAATATCTTGTTACCTAGAGCATCTTTCAGGACATCTGAAGGAGCCTGGTGGAATTCTCTGAATCTTGCCTCTGAGATTTCTTTCAGATACAAATTTAGACCCTGCTCTGACTTTTTCCCGAGTGGTAACACTAGCTGCTCTGTCAGTCCCCAGAGAGTTGAAGAGTGGGATAAATTTAGACCACAGAGTTATTGTGCCTCAGCCAATATTTTAAATACTTGATTTTTAACATGACCCTGACCTCCATGCCCTGCGTAACCATGCATTCCCGGTCGTGTATTTGACCAGCCTCTAGGTCTCTCACCCCCACACCCATGTGTACCTCCCCGCCTCCGCCAGCTATGAATAGTTGGTGTGGACAAAGAGACCGGGTGTTGGGCTGCAATCAGCTCCCACTCCATCAGATACCACCACTGTCAAAACAAAGTCAGCTATGTGGAAACCCTCGCCATGCCTCCTGCCTCCTTTTGGAATGCACTGTTCTGACTGCAAGTACAAAGCAGCAATTTAGAAGCATGAGATGGTGCAGAAAACAAGGCACAAAACCAAGAAAACGAATATGATGTGGCATGGCATGAAATGCAGGACTGTCGACAGAGAAAGAACGGAGCCAGGAGAGGAGGATGCTTCAAGATTAACACACATGAGAGACGAGGCCAAGAAACCAGGCCTTGGGTATTTTTTCATTTCTCTTCATCCTTGACTTCACTATAGTTATTACTGTTGATAGATCATTTTACTCTAGCACTTTTCAAATGTTTTCGTGCATTAGCTATGCATTTTAGTACTTAAACAATATATAGATTTTTTTTTTTTTTCTTTTTGAGATGGAGTCTGGCTGTGTCGCCCAGGCTGGAGTGCAATGGTGCGATCTCTGCTCACTGCAACCTCCACCTCCCGGGTTCAAGCAATTCTCCCGCTTCAGCCTCCCCAGTAGCTGGGACTACAGGCGCCCACCATCATGCCCAGCTAATTTTTGTATTTTTGTAGAGACGGAGTTTCACCATATTGGTCAGGCTGGTCTCGAACTCCTGACCTCAGGTGATCCGTCCACCTTGGCCTCCCCAGGTTCTGTGATTACAGGTGTGAGCCACAGCACCTGGCCAAGATTTTTTTCACTCTGTTATATAGTGTGCTCTTTTCTTTTTTTTGAGATGGAGTTTTGCTCTTGTCACCCAGGCTGGGTGACAATGACGCAATCTCTGCTCACCGCAACCTCCGCCTCCCAGGTTCAAGAGATTCTCCTGCTTCCGTCTCCCAAGTAGCTGGTATTATAGGCACCCTCCAATATGCCCGTCTAATTTTTTTTTTTTTTCGCATTTTCAGTAGAGACGGGGTTTCACCATGTTGGTCAGGCTGGTGTCAAACTCCTGACCTCCAGTGATCCGCCCGCCTCAGCTTCCCAGAGTGCTGGGATTACTGGCATGAGCCACTGCACCCGGCCTTAGTGTTCTGTTTCCAAACTTTGGGTCACAACCCATTAATAGGACATGAAATTAATTTAATTGAGTGTGGTCAGCATTTTTAAAAAAATGAAATAGACGGACTATAAGCATCAGAGTATATTATGGAGAGAAAACTAAGTGTTGTATGATACACCTAAACGTGCACGCTGGGTGTCTACTTTAGCAGAGCTGGCTGGGTGTCAAGGCACTCGGGCACTTGTTCCAGCACCATTGTTAATCTTCCAAGTGGCCCCATCTGGACAGTTGTCCTCTCTGGTCTCGGCATCTTTGTCTATAAAGTGACACGTTTGTACTGAATGAACCCTAAGGGATTTGTTTGTTCGTTTGTTTTTGAGACAGAGTCTTGCTCTGTGGCCCAGGCTGGAGTGAAGTGGTACGATCTTGGCTCACTGCAACCTCTGCCTCCCAGCTTCAAGAGATTCTCCTGCCTCAGCCTCTCGAGTAACTGGGACCACAGGCACACGTCTGTGCCTACCTAATTTTTGTTTTTAGTAGAGATGGGGTTTCATCATATTGGTCAGGCTGGTCTTGAACTCCTGACCTCAGGTGATCTGCCCGCCTCGGCCTCCCAAAGTGCTGGGATTACAGGTGTGAGCCACCGCGCCTGGGCCCCTAAGGGCTTTTTAATCCCCCATTTAACACATATTCATTGAGCGTCTACTAGATACCAAGCACTGGGGATTTAGCAGCAGGCAAAATGAAGGTCTTGCCCTCCCTGACTTTATGTTCCAGCAGAGGGATGGCAGGCAATAAACCAACTAGTGAGTAGGTAATATGCTGAGCTGTGCTAAATGCAATGGAGAAAAATATGGTGAAATAAGGGGGAAGAGTGCAATGGAGGAGGGAAAGCCATTTTAGGTAGTTTGAGGTGGCATTTCCACAGAGGCATGAAGAAAGCGAAGGGATAAAGCTACACAAATATCTGTGGGAAGAGTGAGCTCGCTGGAGGCTGAAGAGTGTTCACCTTGTTCAAGGATCAGGAAAGGGCCAGAGTGGCCGCAGCAGAGTGGGCAAGGGACAGTGGGTGGGAGAGCAGCTCAGAGGGAGGGGGCCAGGGCCAGGGAAAAAGAACCTGTGGAGGTTTTCAGTGGCTGAGAGAATCCATCTGACTGTATGGAGGCCAGCTAGGAGGCCGCTAGAATACTCCAGAGGTGAGATAATGATGTCTTGCTCTAGGGTGGTAAAGAGAAAGGAGATGAGAGGGATTCTGAATATATTTTGATGGTAGGGCAAGTGGGGTTTGCTGATGACACCTATGAAGTGAAGGACCAAGAGGAATAGAGGATGGCTTCAAAGTGTGAAGCCTAAGCAGCTGGAAGGAGTTTCAGTTTAAAGCCTAAGCAGCTGGAAGGAGTTTCCGTTTATGGAGGTAACGAAGACTGTGGGGGGAGAGGCACTGGGGTGTGTGTGTGTGAAGTGTGAGGTCGGAGACGATGATTTTTTATTCTTATTTTCTTGAGATGGAGTCTCGCTCTCTTGCCCAGGCTGGAGCACAGTGGTGTGATCTCAGCTCACTGCAACCTCCGCCTCCTGGGTTCAAGCGATTCTCCTGCCTCAGCCTCCCGAGTAGCTGGGATTACAGGCACCTGCCACCACGCCCACCTAATTTTTGTATTTTTAGAGACGGGGTTTCACCATGTTGGCCAGGCTGGTCTGGAAGTGCTAGCCTCAAGTGATCCTCCCACCCCAGCCTCCAAAAGCGCTGGGATTCCAGGCGTGAGCCATTGTGTCCAGCTGGGGATGCTTATGGAACATCCACACGGCCGTGTTGATGGTCCTTGGAAATCTGAATCTGAAGAGGCATTTAGGAGTAAAAGGATACAGAAGGCCACTGCACTGGACCAGATAACAGAGGGAATGGTAGAGATGAGCAGAGGCTCCGGGACTGATGTCTAGGCCCCTCCACCATACAGAAGCCTGGAAAATGAGAAGGAACCAGCAAACATTATTTGACTCTGTGACTCTTTTCAGAATAAGTTGCTAAACAGAGGAAAATCAGAAAAATATGGTTTTAAACAAAAAAAGAAAATAAATAAAAGAAAAAAATGGGGCCGGGCACAGTGGCTCACGCCTGTAATCCCAACACTTTGGGAGGCAGAGGCGGGCGGATCAGGAGGTCAGGAGATTGAGACCATCCTGGTCAACATGGTGAAACCCCGTCTCTACTAAAACCACAAAAAATTAGCTGAGTGTGGTGGTGGGTGCCTGTAATCCCAGGTACTCTGGAGGCTGAGGCAGGAGAATCACTTGAATCTGGGAGGCGGAGATTGCAGTGAGCCGAGATCACGCCACTGCACTCTGCCCTGGTGACAAAGCGAGGTTCCATCTCAAAATAAATAAATAAATAAATAAAAATAAGAATACATTAAAAAAAGAAAAAAAGAGAAAAGTATGGTGTTTAGTTTGAAATAATTAGCATAGCTTACCTACCAATTGTTGCTAAGTGTATCATTCTTGAAAACAACTGTAATAGCATCTTGTACTAAGCTTGGTAGAAAACTGCTGGTGAATTAAATGGAAATGTTTATTGATTGTCTTAGGGTTTCTTTCAGTTTCTTGGTGTTGTTAAAAAAAAATGGGGGAAATGAGAGCTTTATTCGCTTTCAGCAACTTACTCAGTCTGGAGGAAACTGACCCCCAGGCCTTCCCCAGCAGCCCCCATATTCTGCAGGGAGCCTTCAGACTGGATTTCCCAACTCTGCTCCAGCCAAGCTAACCTTCCTTTCAGAGTATAACTGCAGTGCCAAGTCCTGGGCTCCCTGAGGAACTTCTCCTTCCTTTCTGTGAAGGCCAAGAAAGATGAGCCTTATTTTGATGGTTTTCTAGTGCTTCTCAGCCTTTAAGACTAACTCTCCAACAAGGAGCACACAAAGTTCCAGGTTTAAGAGAATTGAATGCAAGCTTTGGCTTATTAAAACTTGTCCTTTTGAAAAGGACCACAAACTACAATGTTTGGCAAAATGTGTAGTGTTGCAGGGTGTGTCTTTCTGTTAGTGCTGGATTGCGACGGCAGTTTATGCCAACCATTTGGATGCAGCGACAGTCTTCTTGGGAGGCGGTGGTGGCCACGGTGAGATTAGAGGAGAGAGCAGCAGACTGCTATATTAGGAGCAGCCACAAAAGGAACTAGCAATTTTTTTTTTTTTTTTTTTTTTTGAGACAGAATCTCTCGCTCTGTCGCCCGGGCTGGAGTTCAGTGGTGCCATCTCAGCTCACTGCAACCTCCGCCTCCCAGGTTCAAGCAATTCTCCTGCCTCAGTCTCCCGAATAGCTGGGACTGCAGGCATGTGCCACCACACCCAGCTAATTTTTGTATTTTTAGTAGAGATGGGGTTTCACCATGTTGGCCATGCTGGTCTCGATCTCTTGACCTCGTGATCCGCTCTCCTTGGCCTCCCAAAGTGCTGGGATTATAGGCATGAGCCACTGCGCCCGGCCAGAAACAGCAATTTTTATACCCCAGGAAAACTTCCTAAACTGCCCCAGCCCCAATTCTCCTCTGTCCATCATCAGGCCTGCTTCATCTCCCTAGCAACAGATTCGCTGATTCGATTGTAACTTCTCTGGGCACAAAAGCCAGGACCCTGTGCATTTCAGTAACTGTACGTTGGGCCTTCAACCTCCCTGTCTTCACTACCCTTGCGTTTTTTGTTTTGTTTTTTTTTTGAGATGGAGTCTCGCTCTGCCGTCCAGGCTGGAGTGCAGTGGCCAGATCTCAGCTCACTGCAAGCTCCGCCTCCTGGGTTCACGCCATTCTTCTGCCTCAGCCTCCCGAGTAGCTGAGACTACAGGCGCCCACCACCTCGCCCGGCTAGTTTTTTGTATTTTTCAGTAGAGACGTGGTCTCCCCGTGTTAGCCAGGATGGTCTCGATCTCCTGACCTCGTGATCCACCCGTCTCGGCCTCCCAAAGTGCTGGGATTACAGGCTTGAGCCACCGCGTCCGGCCTACCCTTGCCTTTTAAAGCACCAAACTCTGAAATGATTAGAACTAGACCGCGAGACAGGTTGAATAGATTTGGAAACACCATTCAATGTGGGTTTAGATACTGCCTGAATCAAAAGTGAAGACTTGGCCGGACACAGTGGCTCACGCCTGTAATCCCAGCACTTTGGGAGGCCGAGGCCAGTGGATCACCTGAGGTCAGGAGTTCGAGACCAGCCTGGCCAACATAGTGAAACCCTGTCACTACTAAAAATACAAAAATTAGCCGGGTGTGGTGGTGGGTGCCTGTAATCCCAGCTACTCGGGAGGCTGAGGCAGGAGAATCGCTTGAACCTGGGAGGCGGAGGTTGCAGTGAGGTGAGATCACACCACTGCATTCCAGCCTGGGTGACAGAATAAGACTCTGTATAAAAAAAAAAAAAAAAAAAAAAGACATGTTGAACATTCTTATGGTGTCTTGCTATGTTGCCCAGGCTGGCCTAGAACTCCTGGGCTCAGGCAATCCTCCTGTCTCAGCCTCCCAAAATGCTAGGATTACAGGCGTGAGCAACTGTGCCTGGCCTGCACATTCTTCAGGCCTCTGAGAGTAAGCTCATCTTCCCCAGCTCTGCTCTCCTAATCACCAGTGGAAAGGAGGGGTGGGGAAGAGAGCAACACTGGCACCAAGCTACAGCCTAACAGACAGTCTGTTTTTGTTGCTGGCTGGACTGCCCTGCTTCGACTATGTATTATTTTTAAAAGTCCTTCTCTAGTTTCCTGTTGCTTATGGTACAGGGACTAGCCTTGTTGGCCTCTCATTCAAAGCTTCACGCCATTTACTCTTTCCACAGTAGTAAACCATATCCTCTTAAACATCCCCTGCACGTAAACACAGCAGCGCACACACACACACACACACACACACACACAGACATTCTTTTCACTGTGACCACAAGGTCTTTACCCCCAGAGTCTTCCCACATCTCTAGGCCTTTCTCCAAGTCTTTCCCTGGTCCCTTAGCTCTCAAATCCACCTTCTCAAACCCTAATTTATGCTGTTCTCTGGGCTGTCAGAACCCTTTATAATATGGCTTGGCACAGTCTACACGGCACTCAAGAGAGCTGTGTAAGCTCCTGCTTCCCTCCTCGCTCGCCAGTGCCCATGCACACAGGAGACTGAGTTCTCTGAGTGCAAAATAACACCATGACAGTCACATGGCAGGGGCTCGGGGACCTTCAGAGAATCAAATTAAACAAGACTTTGCTGTTTCAAAATGATACCAGACTAGCAGCTCCCACTGTAGCTTCTCTACATGTCCTGTACGAGGACTCTAAAAGAGACGAAAATTCAAAAACAACGAACTGGCATGCAACCTAGGACTTAGATCAAATGCTTTCCAGCTGTGGTTCCGAGAAGGTGGGTGACCTGACACTTGACCAAGGCAGCCACCTGAGCACAGCTTCAGAAAGGTGCTCCCAGCAATTCATTCTCTTGCTAGAAATTTATTCGAAGAAATAACCAAGTATGCTGATAAAGATTTAACCATGGCCGGGCTCGGTGGCTCATGCCTGTAATCCCAGCATTTTGAGAGGCCGAGGCAGGCCGGATCACTTGAGGTCAGGAGTTCAAGACCAGCCTGATCAACATGGTGAAACCCCGTCTTTACGGAAACTACAAAAATTAGCTGGGCACGGTGGCAGGTGCCTGTAATCCCAGCTGCTCAGGGGGCTGAGGTATGAGAATCGCTTGAACCTGGGAGGCGGAGGTTACAGTGAGCTGAGATTGTACCACTGCACTCTGGCCTGGGAGTGAGACTCTGTCTTAAAAAAAAATTACATATATATATATATATAAAGGCAAAAAACAGAGAGGTAACAGAGATGTAGATAAGAGCCTAAGTTAATCAGAGAATTTAGATTGGATTTCATCTACCAGGTACTTGCTGAGTGTTCCTGGAGAAAGTTCCTTAACTTTTCCCTTCTGTAAAATGTGCTTTAAAACAGTGGCTAAGGGCCAGGCATGGTGGCTCATGCCTGTGATCCTAGCACTTTGGGAGGCCAAGGCCAGAGGATAGCTTGAGCCCAGGAGTTTGAGACCAGCTTGGGCAACATAGCAAGACCCTGTCTATATTAAAACACACACACACACACACACACACACACACACACACACACCCCGTGGCTAAGGCAATACAATGGAGAAAAAAATAGTCTTCAACAAATAGTGCTACAACAACTGGAAATTTACATGTCCCCCCAAAACGAACCTAGACACAGACCTCACGCCCTTCACAAAATTAACTTAAAATGGATCACAGACCTAAATGTAAAACACTAAACTATAACACTCCTGGAAGATAACTTAGGAGAAAATCTAGGTGACCCCGGGCATGGCAATGATTTTTTAGATATACTCAAGGCATGGTCCTGGGAAAAAAAAAATTTGATAAGCTGGACTTCACTGAAATTTAAAGCTTCTACTCTGTGAAAGAGAAGGTCAAGAGAATAAAAAGACAAGCAACAGAAAATATTTGCAAGAGTCACATCCAATAAAGGACTGCTATCCACTATAAATAAAGAACTCCTAAAACTCAACAATGAGAAAAGAAACCACCCAATTTAAAAATGGGCAAAAACTCATAAACAGACACCTCACCAAAGATGATATACAGATGGCAAATAAGCATACAAAAAGATGTTCAACATGATATGCATTAGGAATTATAAATAAAAATAACAATGTCATACTACTACACATCTATTAGAAAGGCCAAAATTCAAAACACTGGCAACACCAAATGCTGGCAAGAATGTGGAACACAGGAACTCTCATTCATTGCTAGTGGGAATGCAAAATGGAACAGCCACTTTGGAAGATGGTTTGGCAGTTTCTTTTTTTCTTTTTTTTGAGATGGAGTTTTGCTCTTGTCATCCAGACTGGAGTGCAATGGTGTGATCTCGGCTCACTGCAACCTCCACCTCCTGGGTTTAAGCAGTTCTCCTGTTTCAGCCTCCTGAGTAGCTGGGATTACAGACACCCACCACTATACCTGGCTACTTTTTTGTATTTTTAGTAGAGACAGGGTTTCACCATGTTGGCCAGGCTGGTCTCGAACTCCTGACCTCAAGTGATTGGCCCGCCTCGGCCTTATAAAGTGCTGGGATTACAGGCGTGAGCCACCGCACCAGCCATGGCAAGTTTCTTACAAAACTAAATGTACTCTTACCATATGTATTAGTCAGCTCATGCCCCCATAACAAAATATTGTTTCTGGCTTAAACAACAAAAATTCATTAATTTGTTTTGTTTGTTTTTGTATTTTTTTGTTTATTTGACAGAAAATTCAAGAAATTATTTTTTTCACAGTTCTAAAGGCTAGAAGTTTAGGATCAAGAATCTGGGCAGTATGGTTTCTGCAGGCTGTCCTCCTGGCTTCAGATGGCCACCTTCCAGCTGTGCCCTCACATGGCCTCTCCTGGGGCCTGGGTATGGGGAGGGAGAGAGAAAGAGGGAGAGGGAGTGGGAGGGAGAGAGAGAGAGAAAGAAAGCACTCTCCGGTGTGTCATAAGAACACTAATCCTACCAGATCAGGGTCCCACTATCATAACCTCATTTAACCTTGATTCATTACTGTGATATAATAAGAAATACGTTATGTAGTCTCTGCCCTTGGTTCCTGACACAGAGCTCCTAAATCCCTTGTGACTTCCTGGGTGGTAAGAGCATCTTTTGTTCTAATGAGGTGAACCCTGGTGGTCTCTGGGACAGCCTCAGGATGCGGGCTCATCACCAGAAAGACCAGGCCATGATTGGAAGCTTGAAACTTTCAGTCCCATCCCCCATCCTCTGAGGAGTGGGGAGGGACTGGAGACTGAGTTCATAATTAATCATGCATAGGTGATGAAGTCTCCACAAAAAAATCTCTAAACTACAGGGTTCAGAGAGCTTCAGAGTAGTTGAATGAGTCCATGTGCTGGGAGGGTGGCCTACTCCAGCCCCATGGGGACAGAAGCTCCAGCACTCAGGACCCTCAGTACCTTGCTCTAATTACCTCTTCACTGGGCTGTTCCTCTGAATCTGTGGCCTGACTGCATTTCTCCAAAATTCATATGTTGAAATTCTAACACCCAAATGATGGTACTAGGAGGTAGGGTCTTTGGGAGGTGATTAGGTCATGAAGGTGGGGCCCTCATGAAAGGGATTAGTGTCTTTGTAAAAGAGAGCCTGGCTAGGCACAGTGGCTCACACCTGTAATCCCAGCACTTTGAGAGGCCGAGGTGGGTGGATCACTTGAGGTCAGGAGTTCAAGACCAGCATGGCCAACATGGCGAAACCCCATCTCCACTAAAAATACAAAAATTAGCTGGGTGTGGTGGCATGCGCCTGTAATCCCAGATACTCCGGAGGCTGAAGCAGGAGAATCATTTGAACCCAGGAGGTGGAGGTTGTAGTGAGCTGAGATCACAGCCCACTGCACTCCAGCCTGGGCAACAGAGCAAGACTCTGTTTCAAAAAAAAAAAAAAGACCCTGGATAGCTCATTTGTCCCTGTGTCCCTGTGTCACCATGTAAGGACACAGTAAAAGGAGGGCCTCTATGAGGAATTGGGTCCTCACTAAACACTGACTCTGCTGGTACCCTTATCTTGAACTTCCCAGCCTCCAGGACTGTAAGAAATCAATTTTTTTTGTTTATTAGCCACCCAGTTTATGCAGAGCAACCCAAACAGACTGTCAGTATCCTTTTCTTACATAGAGTGAGACAGGGTCTCACTATGTTGCCCAGGCTGGTCTTGAACTCCTGGGCTCAAACAATCCTCCCACCTTAGCCTCCAAAAGTGCTGGGATTATAGGCATAAACCACCACTCCCAGTCTGTTTGTATCCTTTTTAACGTCCTTTATAATTAACTGGCACATGTGAAGCAAATGTTTCCCTGAGTTCTATAAGCCATTCTAGCAAACTCTCCAACCTGTGGGGTAGCGTGTGGGAACGTGCAACTTCATAGCCATGCTACGCAGACGTATGGGACGCTGGTGTCTTTGTCCGTTTGTGTTGCTATCAAGGAATACCTGAGGCTGGTGATTTATAAAGAAAAGAAACTTCTTTGGCCCTTGGTTCTGCAGGCTGTACAAGAAGGATGGTGCTAGCAACTGCTCAGCTTCTGGGGAGGGCCTCATGGCGTTTCCACTCATGGTGGAAGATGATGGGGAGCCTGTGTGTGCAGATCAGACGGTAAGAGAGAGAGCAAGCCGGGGTGGGATGAGGGGGTTGGGGGGCAGACACGCCAGACTCTTTAACAATCAGGTCTTGCAGGAACTAGGGCAAGAGCTCACGCATGACCTCAAGGATGGCGCCAAGCCGTTCATGAGGGATCCTTCCCAATCACCCAAACGCCTCCCACTAGGCCCCCTTTTCAATGTTGGGGATCAAATTGCAACATGAGACTTGGAGGGGACAAATATCCAGACTCTATCACCTGCCAACCCATTATGTGCGGCTAGCATCTGAAGTGCGGGTGTTCTTGCGGGACTGGCCCTTTCACCTGTGGGTGTGATCCTGACTGGGTAGTTAGCGTGAGAACTGAATGGAGTCCTCTGACATTCAGTTGGAGCCTGGAGAATTGGCTCTTGGAGTGGAAAGAACCCACACATTTGGTGTCAGAAGTACTGCAGGCAGAGAAACAGTTTTCTTCTACTTCCTTAGACGCCCATCTCCAAAAACAGCCATACTGAGGTTATGGCTTCAACATATGAGTTTTGGGGGGACACAGCATTCAGTCCAAATATCATAGGATCCAGCAATTGTGCTTCTTGGTATTTACCCAAAAGAGTTAAAAACATATGTGCATACAAAAATCTACACATGGACGTTTTATTCGTAAATGACAAAACTTCAAAGCAACCAAGATGTCCTTCAGTGGATGAATGGCTAAATAAACTGTGGTCTGTCCAGACAATGGAATATTATTGCACTAAAATAAAATGAGCTCTCAAGCCATGAAAGGACATAAAGAAATCTTAAATGCAATTACTAAGTGAGAGAAGCCAGTCTGAAAAGGCTACGTACTGTACGATTCAACCACTTGATATTCGGCAGAAGGCAAAACCTTGGAGACAGTAAAAAGATGAGTGGTTGCCAGTGCTTAGTGGGGAAGAAGGGATGAAGAGGTGGAGCACAGTGGATTTTTCGGGCAGTGAAACTATTCTGTATGATACTATAAGGGCGGATGTGTGTCATTATACGTTTGTCAAAATTCATAGAATGTACAACACCAGGCCGGGCGTGGTGGCTCATGCCTGTAATCCCAGCACTTTGGGAGGCCAAGGCGGGTGGATCACAAGGTCAGGAGTTCGAGACCAGCCTGGCCAATATGGTGAAACCCCATCTCTACTAAAAATACACAAATTAGCTGGGCATGGTGGCGGGCGCCTGTAGTCCCAACTACTTGGGAGGCTGAGGCAGGAGAATTGCTTGAACCCGGGAGATGGAGGTTGCAGTGAGCCGAGATTGCACCATTGCACTCTAGCCTGGGCAACAGAGCGAGACTCTGTCTCAAAAAAAAAAAAAAAAAAAAAAAGGTACAACGCCAAGAGTGAATGTTAATGTAAACTATGAACTTTGGGTGATAATGATGTGTCAGTGGAGGCTCATTGAGCAAACGTACCATTGTGATGGGGGATGTTGACAGCAGCTAAGGTCGTGCCTATGCGGGGGCAGGTGGAACATGGGAACTCTGTACTCTCAACTCAATTTTACTGTGAACCTAAAACTGCTCTAAAAAGTAAAGTGTATTTTTAAAGTGTCTGGCTCCTTGGGTTTCCATGAGAGTTAAGTGATTTTATTCGCCCAGGCTGGAGTGCAGTGGCACGGTCTCGGCTCACTGCAACCTCCGCCTCCGGGGTTCAAGCGATTCTCCTGCCTCAGCCTCCCGAGTAGCTGGGATCACAGGTGCCCGCCACCACACCTGGCTAATTTTTTGTATCTTTAGTAGAGACGGGGTTTCACCATGTTGGCCAGGCTGGTCTTGAACTCCTGACCTCAGGTGATCCACCTGCCTCGGCCTCCCAAAGTGCTGGGATTACAGGTGTGAGCCACTGCACCTGTCCTAAGTGATTTTATTTCCGTAGAATTGTTGGAAGAACACGTGGCACAGAGTGAGTATTCGATACATTTTAGCTAAAATTCAGTGAAATCAGCACATACACATAAACCAGAAGAGATTTTTAAAAATGCAAATGACAGCAGACTCCCCATCTGGCTGGAAGAGGCCAGGCACTTCCTATCCCAAACCCAGAGAACCTGGCTCTGAGTGGAAAAAAACACAAATCGTGGTTTCCTTTGCTCTCACACCACAACAAGCAACACAGAAGACTGCCATGACCAAATATGTTGGGGGGGGGGGTTCAGGCAACCAATTCTGCAGCTAATAACAGCTGGGTGTCCTCCAGTTCAATTCTGACACTGTCTTTTTGGAGATCTCATCAGATTTCAGATTGGGGGTTAGTCTCCAATACTGCCCCCACTTCAGACAGTAGTCACAAGTCCAGGCCTCTGGAATTTCTGAGCAACTGGCTTCGAGTTGGGGTTCCCACAACCCTCTCTTTGGGTTTGATTAATACGCTAGAGTGGCTCACAGAACTCAGGGAAACCCTTATGTACATTTACCTGTTTATCGTTTAGAACATTACAAAGGATACAGATGAAAAGATGCATGAGGCCGGGCGCGGTGGCTCATGCCTGTAATCCCAGCACTTTGAGAGGCCAAGGCAGGTGGAATACCTGAGGTTGGGAGTTCGAGACCGGCCTGGCCAACATGGTGAAACCCTATCTCTACTAAAAATACAAAAATTAGCTGGGTGTGGTGGCACACGCCTGTAATCCCAGCTACTCGGGAGGCTGAGGCAGAAGAATTGCTTGAACCCGGGAGGTGGAGGTTGCAGTGAGCTGAGATCACGCCATTGCACTCCAGCCCAGGCAATGAGAGTAAAACTCTGTCTCAAAAAAAAAAAAAAAAATTGCCTGGGGTGAGGTTGGGGGGGGCATGGAGATTCCATGCTGTCTCTGAGGGAAATTGCCGGGGTGAGGTTGGGGGGGGCATGGAGATTCCATGCCGTCTCTGAGGGCCACCGTCCAAGAGACTCCATGTGTTCAGCTCTCCAGAAGCTCTCTGAACCCTGTTTTCTTGGCCCTTAAGGGAGGCTTCATTGGATGGGCATGACTGACAACTGTGTAGAAATGTGACTGGGTAAAAAGGGTATGACCGGATATTCATAAGCTGAGTGGGGAAACCCCGCAAGGCCTGTCCGTTCAGATTCCTCACGGCCTCTGGACAGCACTCCTTCCCCCAAGGTAATGGGCAGGACCCCTTCTGAAATGGGGGTCTTGTGACCTATAGTCAGACAAGAGAGGCCAGAGAATTTCTTTATGACCGGCTCTGAGACAGAAATCTGGGGAAAGATTTCTGCCTTGGGGAGGGAAAGGAAGGCAGGAGAAAGTCAGAGAGAGAGGCCAGGCATGGTGGCTCACACCTGCAATCCCAGCACTTTGGGAGGCCGAGACGATAGGACCACTTGAGACCAGGGATTCAAGACCAGCCTGTGCAACTCAGCCAAAACGCCTCTCTACAAAAAAGACAAAAAAAGTTAGCCAGGCATGGTGGCACACACCTGTAGTCCCAGCTACTCAGGAGGCTACCACTGAGCCTGGGGAGGGCAAGGGGGCAGTGAGCCATGATTATGCCACTGCACTCTAGCCTGGGGAACAGAGTGAGACCCTGTCTCAAAAAAAAGAAAAAAAAAGAAAAGAAAAGAGATTTTGTTTTCTGAGGCCTGCTTGTGAGGCCTAAAATGCCCCAATGTTATAGCAAAAGACTGCAACAAGGGTTATGGGAGTTACGAGCCAAGAACCTTGAGCAAAAACCTCTGTTTCTCTTTCTCCCTCTCAAATAATATCACAAATACTTGGGAACAGGTAAGCAAGGGATGTGAGCCCAGATTGAAACCTGGAAATGAGTGACACTGCTGAAGGATAAAGCGGAGAGCGAGAGGAGAAATAGGCCCGGTTCTGGGTCTTACGATCCCCCAAATTTAATAGTCAGCTAGAGAAATAGGCAGAAGAAACTGAAAAGTGGTCTGAGACGAATCGGAGAGTTCAGCATCTCAAAGCCAAGAAGAGAGTGTTTCAGAAAGGAGGAAGTGGCTGGCTGTGCTTTGTGTTTTGCTGAGAAGTCAGAGTGAGCAGAGCTCCTCACATAGCAGAGGTCCCTGGCCACCTTAACAAATCCAGCTCTGGCAGAGTGGGAGTGGAGGAGCCAGTGGAGGGAGCCAGCTGGAGGTGGCTGGGAAATGACTGAAAGGTCAGGAATGAAGACAAGGAGTGTGAACAGCTCATTCAAGACATTTGGAAAGGGAGCAAAAAGATACATGAGCAACCAGAGGGGAACTTGGGAGCAACAAAGTCTTTAGTTTGTTTTGTGTTTATGATGGGGATGGCTGGAATATGTTTACTTTAAGCATCGATGAGAAAGCGTGCTCCCTCCATCAACATGAGGTGCAGATGCGGCATAGGAGGTTGAGGCAATTCTCACGGGAGATTTCTGTTTTTTACTTTTGTAGGAACAGGGTCTTGCTATGTTGACCTGGCTGGTCTCAGATTCCTGGCCCTCAAGTGATCCTCCTATCTTGGCCTCCCAAAGTGCTGGGATTGCAGGCATGAGCCAGACACTAAGAGACTTCTATTTTCTTTTCTTTTCTTTTTTTTTTTTTTGAGATAGAGTCTTGCTCTGTTGCCCAGGTTGGAGTGCACTGGTGCGATCTTGGCTCATTACAACCTCTGCCTCCCAGGTTCAAGCAATTCTCTTGCCTCAGCCTTCTGAGTAGCTGGGATTACAGGTGCCCGCCATCACACCTGGCTAATTTTTTATTTTTAGGAGAGATGGGGTTTTACCATGTTGGCCAGGCTGGTCTTGAACTCCTGATGTCAGGTGATTCACTTGCCTTGACCTCCTAAAGTGCTGGGATTACAGGTGTGAGCTACCGCACCCGGCCTGAAACTTCTATTTTCTTTATGAAGTTGGGAACCGGATAGTTTGTGCTAAGAGAGCGGAGACTCGGGTGGAGATCTGGAGAGCTGTGCAGAGTGGAGAAGGTTTGAAATTGTCTTTATGGAGAGGACAGCCATAGACTAAAACATATAAAGAGATTTCTGGGTCTTTCTACACGCCATGTTCCTTCTGGCAGTTCTTCCTTGCCTCTAATTTCACAGCTAGATACTGAGGATCAGAGAGAGGAAGTGATTTGTCCAAAGCCGCATAGCAAGTGAGGGTTGAAGCTCTGACTAGAAGTCAGGAGTTGAGGCCTTTAGGTGAGGGCCCCTCCACCCCAGGGTCGGCGGGCACTTTCTCAGGTGTCTTTTCTTCACCACATGCAAGATATCAGGTGTTTTTCAAAGCATGATCTCCTGGGTCCTATTAAATGATCCGCCACCCCCTCACACAAAGCCTTACACATAGCCTTACACTCAAGCAATGTTGTTCCAGTGAATAAATGATTAGAAATCAGGTTGTCCTTCTGTCTCAGTCACTACCCTTCTTCCCATCTCACCTCGATTTCAGAATAAGCCAGGGGTAGGACAGAAATGCCGAGTCCCCTTGGCATTTAAGGTAACAGACTTCAATTTCTACAATATCTCCTTTCCTAAGTCGGGACAAGGATAACAGAGTCATTTATATACACCCCACCTTGTTCTGAAAAGGCTTTAATGCCTCTGAGGGTATATCAATTGCCAAAAATAATAAGAATAATGCATTTCTATTTATTGTCGGTGTTCCAATACTCCACAGAATTGGAATTGGCTATTACAGACTCCACTAATTAATTCATGGTATATCCTCAGGGGCTTGGGAGCTCATTATGTAAATAAATGCAAAATAGATGGCAAATTAGAATTTCTAACCCACAAACTTGTCACATTACAAAGATAAAATCAGGAAAGAGTAATCACTATTTATCCACTCAACAGGCCAGTTGAGCTAATAAGGTTGGTTTTGCAGTTACATAGACATAAACCTTATGTGAATGACAATTAGAAGACTCAAACCTTGCTATGCAGGAGGAAGGCCCTTGACCATGGGATCTGCAATGACCAGAGATGCAGAGACTGTAACAGATAAAATAATACACATGTGGCAGTTGGGAGTCCTCCATCCTAGGCTTGCTTCCATCACGGTCTTTCATTCTTTTTTTTTTTTTTTTTTTGAGACAGAGTCTCACTCTGTCACCCAGGCTGGAGTACAGTGGCACAATCTTGACTCACTGCAACCTCCACCTCCTGGGTTCAAGGATTCTCCTGCCTCAGCCTCCCAATTAGCTGGGACTACAGGTGTGTGCCACCACACCAGGCAAATTTTTGTATCTCTCTCTCTTTTTTTTTTTTTTTCTGAGACCGAGTCTCACTCTGTTGCCCAGGCTGGAGTGCAGTGGTGCAATCTTGGCTCACCACAGCCTCACCTCCCAGGATCAAGTGATTCTCCTGCTCAGCCTCCTGAATAGCTGGGATTACAGGTATGTACCAGCACACCTGGCTAATCTTGTGTTTTTAGTAGAGACAGGGTTTCTCTATGTTGGTTAGGCTGATCTCGAACTCGAACACCTCAGGTGATCCACCCACCTCGACCTCCCAAAGTCCTGGGATTACAGGCGTGAAATACCGTGCCCGACCAATTTTTGTATCTCTAGTAGAGACAAGATTTCATCATACTGGCCAGCCTGGTCTCGGAATCCTGACCTTAAGTGACCTGCCTGCCTCAGCCTCCCAAAGTGCTGGGATTACACCATGCCCGACCCCATCACTGTCTTTCTAAGCCACTTATCTTCTTGATCTGTTTCTTGACGGACTAAACAAGTGCTTTTGCAGCCTTGACTCCGAGCTTTTGGAATCTAAACGATTTCTGGCTGTGGCCCAGGCCTTACACAGCTTTGGTGGCTCCCCAGGCAAAGCAAGCACCTGCTTGTCCCGAAGGCAGTCAGCGTCTATTTGTGAACAGAAAGACCACGGTCCTAACCGGTCAAATTACTCCCCCGTGACTGGCAGGGGCTTTGGATTTTGTCCTCACTGCTTCCTCCAGTGTTTGAAATTCTGACTGCTGCACTCGAATGCTGGGTAAATTACTAAGGAGTGTATTTGGCTTGGTGGCCTTAACTTTCTCCATCACTTTCTAAAAGCAGAGCAGAACCTGACTCGGAAAAACATTTCTAAGAAACTTCATATCTAAGTCTATCCATAGGCTGGGCTAGGGGATCCTATATGTGAAGATAAGGCAAAGACTACAAAGTAGCCTGTCCGGGGGAAAAAAAAGTCGGTCTGTGACTTGGGTTTCTGTATTTCTTCTTCCATTTCCTGAGCCCTTTTTATGAGCAAGGCACCGTGCCAGGGCTGGCAGCCAGTCCTGGCCCAGGTAGAGGACAGCACGAGGAGGCTGGCAGTAAGGTAGCTGTGGTGTATCCTTGGTGGAAGGGTCCTCAACCTCTGGGATAAGCCTCGGTGTCAAGCCACCAGGCCCCAGGAAGGGAGCCGTGCCTCCAGGGCGGGCATGCACGTTCTGTCTGGCACACACCAGTATGCAAGTTGCCAGAAAGGTGCCTGGACTCTGCTGCTGTCGGTGGGTTCTTTGCTAGGCGCTGGGAATGTAGAGATGGATACAGCGTGCTCTCAGCCCTCAAGGAGCTCACAGTGGCTGATCACTCCCAGGCATTCCCTCCAAGCATGAGGAGTCCCAGTGGAGTGGCGAAAATCAAGTCTCCGGACATATGGAAGTGAGGGCCAAGCTCTGAATGCTCTCTGGTCCAGAAAAATGCTGTTGTACCAGCAGGGCCTGAAAAAGGCAGCTGGACTTTACCCCTTCCCAGCGCAATCAGTGGACTTCACTGCGGTAACCAGGATCCTCTCTAACTAGCACAGGTTTATTAGAATGTTAGAAAATCATTATTTCCTTTTATACTTAACTTGCTGTTGACAGTGACTCTGCACGTATTCTCTGGCTGCAGCCCTGAACCAAGAGAGGAAACAATAGCCATCAGGCACCTCTCCAGGCTTTCAAATTATAAAATGTATCATATTTACAAAAGAGTATGTGTACAGTCTAAAGATTAAATGAGGCCGGGTGCGGCGGCTCACACCTGTCATCTCGGCACTTTGGGAGGCTGAGGTGGAAAGATGGCTTACAACCAGGAGTTTGAGACCAGCCTGGGCAACTTAATGAGACCCCCAGCTCTACACACACGACAACACCACCACCACCAAACTAACAAACAAACAAAACCATAAAATAAAACTAGCAGAGTGTAGTGGCACACACCTGTAGTCCCAGCTACTCAGGAGGCTGAGGCGGGAAGAGCTCAAGAGGCAGCAGTGAGCTGTGCTCACTCCACTGCACTCCAGCCTGGGCGACAGAACAAGACCCTCTTTCAAAATAAAGAAAAAAAAAAAAAAGGCCGGGCACGGTGGCTCACGCCTGTAATCCCAGGACTTTGGGAGGCCAAGGCGGGCAGATTACCTGAGGTCAGGAGTGAGACCAGCCTGGCCAGCATGGTGAAACCCTGTCTCTACTAAAAATACAAAAATCAGCTGGGTGTGGTGGCACATATCTGTAATCCCAGCTACTTGGGAAGCTGAGGCAGAATTGCTTGAGCCTGGGAGATGGGGGTTGCAGTGAGCCAAGATCATGCCACTGCACTCCAGCCTGGCCAACAGAGCGAGACTCTGTCTCAAAAATAATAATAATAATAATAATAATAATAAAACACCTATCACCAATTAGTACCTTGAAGCTCAGCTGTGTGCCTCCCTGCAATCTCTGCTTTCCCTGACTACCACCTCCTCCCCAGGTAACCACTGTACTACCTTCAATGTTAATCGTTACCGTTCGCTTTATAGTTTTGCCTCCTAAATGACATATCCCTAAATCTACTGCTTGGATTTGAACAACGGAGTGGCTAGCACAACCTGGCTGTGAAAGGAAAGAGCACTATCGCCAGTATTACATGAGACTTCCTGGGAAAACAAGCTGAACAGAGTTGCTGGGTTATAACATAATTTCGACGTTCCTGAGTCTTTAAAAGCCTCTTCTGGAGAAGTCAGAGGACAAAATCATGATCAAAGAGCAAAGCATGGTGGTGTGTGCCTGTAGTCCTAGCTACTCAGGAGGCTGAAATGGGAGGATCACTTGAACCCAGGAGTTCTGGTCCAGTCTGGGCAACAGAGTGAGACCCCATTTTGAAACAAAAACAAGGCTGGGCACTATGGCTTATGCCTATAAGCCTTTGAGAAGCTGAGGCAGACGAATCACCTGAGGTCAGGAGTTTGAGACCAGCCTGGCTAACATGGTGAAACCCTGTTTCTACTAAAAATACAAAAATATTAGCCAGCTGTGGTGGTGTGTGCCTGTAATCCCAGCTACTCGGGAGGCTGAGGCAGGAGAATTGCTTGAACCCAGGAGGCGGAGGTTGGGGTGAGCGGAGATCGTGCCATTGCACTCCAGTTTGAGTAACAAGAGCGAAACTCCGTCTCAAAAACAAAACAAAACAAGAAAACAAACCAACAAACAAAACACACATCTATCTTCCTAACTGGAGGGGAGAAAGCCAAAAAAAAAAGATAAAAAAAATCATATGCAGGGGCAGATCTAGGATTTGCGGGGTCTGAAGATTATATAATTTGGAGGACCCTTTAGTAAGATTATAAGTTCAAAATTACAAATACTAAATTAGGTACAGGGCCCTGGGAAGGGCACATATGAATAAAGGGCCTCCGTTTCATTAGTTTCAGGTGGATAAGTCTCTAACTATGAGGGTTCACCTGTGTCTGGGCATCTGGCAGATCTGCAGTATGGGCCAGGCACTGAAGACCCTGCAGAAGGAGGGACAGAGGGAGAAGGATGCTTTGTATTTTCTGCTTTTAAGCTCATTAGCCTATGTTCAGCTCTCAAGAGTAGGCCAAAGCACAACGCTTCAGAAACAGGGGCATTTTATGAAATGAATATGCTCAGCAGATTCTACCAGCAGAGTATAGAGAGGTGAGTGGGAATTTCCATAATAAGTGATGAAAGTGTGACAAATATAGATAAATTGTCCTCAAGTTTGAACAAGGTATTATATCAATGAGCATTTTTGGGTGATGACAGTTCTCAACCTGTTTCCTGAGTCACACTTTTCCACATGGAAATGGTTGTTCTCCACATCTTGTACACAGCGATGATCATGGCATTTCCCTTTACGATCCTCCCAGGGAATCTCCTTGCTTCTCTCCTATTTTAGAGTCTCCTCCTGGATTTACTTTGTCTTTGGGTGGAGTATCTTCTCCAGTAGCTTACAGAGAAGGGCTGCATGATAGATACAATTTTTCAAACCTTACATACTTGAACATGTTTTTTTCTACTCTCACACTCGATTGATAGTGTGGCTGGGTATAGAATTCCAGATTGCAAGTTACATCTTTCAGAATTTTAAAGGCATTGCTTCATTGTATTTTGGCTTCTAGTGTTGCTGATGAGAAGTACAAATCCATTTTGGTTCCTAAACTTTGGACATAGCCAATTTTTTCATCTCTAGAGGCAATAAAATCTTCTCTTCCTCCCTAAAATGATGCTGGCTACTTATTGGCTCTTAAATCTCACAGTTCATTCTATTCTTGAATTATGACATTGATTGCTTTGCCCCTTCTTTTCTTTTTTCTTTCTGGAAACACTGATATTCAGATATAAGATCCCCTGAACTAGTATCCTTAACTTCCTAACCTTTTGTCTACTATTTTATATCCCTTTATCTTTTTGCTATATTTCCTGGGAAATTTCTCTAATGTTGTATTTCAGCTATTATGTATAGTTATTTTTTTTCTGCTTAAGCCGATAATTTTTCCTTATATCCTTATCACTTTTTCCTTTCTATGGAAGTATTGTATGCACGTTGTTTAAAAATTATACAGCGCTCATTTAAATAGCACATTTGATAAAACTGAAATGAGACAGGCCGGGAGCAGTGGCTCACGCCTATAATCCCAGAACTTTAGGAGGCAGATCACAAGGTCAGGAGATCGAGACCATCCTGGCTAACATGATGGAACCCTGTCTCTACTAAAAATACAAAAAAAAAAAAAAAAGAAAAAAAATTAGCCAGGCGTGGTGGCAGGTGCCTGTAGTCCCAGCTACTTGGGAGGCTGAGAAAAAGAATGGCATGAACCCAGGAGACAGAGCTTGTAGTGAGCCAATGTTGTTCACCAATGCAGTTCACCATGTTGACCAGGCTGATCTTGAACTCCTGACCTCAGGTGATCCACCCGCCTCAGCCTCTCAAAATTTTTTATTCTTACAAGTAATGGTATGATGGTTAACCTTTTCATGTATCTTTTTACACTTGAGAAATTGTTTTCATTGAATAGACTTCTAAAAGTGATATTTCTTTGTTTAAGGATATATGTAATTAAAATTTCTGGCCAGGTGTGGTGGCTCACGCCTGTAATCCCAACACTCTGGGAGGTTGAGGCGGGCAGATCGCCTGAGGTCAGATGTTCAAGACCAGCCTGGCCAAGATGGTGAAACTCCGTCTCTACAAAAAAAAAAATACAAAAATTAGCCAGGCGTGGTGGTGTGTGCCTGTAATCCCAGCTATGCGGGAGGCTGAGATAGGAGAATTGCTTGAACCCGGGAGGCAGAGGTTACAGTGAGCCAAGATTGTGCCACTGCACTCCAGCCTGGGTGACAAAGCAAGACTGTCTCCAACAAATAAATAAATACTTCCTGGGAAGCGCCAAATTGCCTGACAAAATAAGGTTGTGTCCACTTGCACTGTGATCAATGGTGAATGAGTCCTGTGGTTATTTCTAAGGCATTCTTTCTGACCTTATTTACATGTTCCTTTTCCCACAGCCTTTTCATCCAGTTGACGTTTTTCTTTTCACAACCCTCCATAGGATTTCTGTAGCTCCAAACTTTGACTATTGATGCTTTGTTAGGGCCTGTAGAATGACCTCGTTATTTGAGGATCATTTGATCAAAAAGGAGCATATATGATGGTGGAGAGACAGACATGAAAAGCAATTAATATATAGCATGAAAAATGACAAGAGACTTGTATATTATACATACTGATAATAATGATGAAAGAGAAGATGATGTTGCTGATAATAGCTAAAAATTATTTAGCACTTACTATATGCCAGGAAGAAGTCAAAGAACTGTATAGACATTAATTCATTTCATTCCCACAACAACCCTCGGAGGTAGAATTATTACAATTTTTCCCATTTGGCCGAGCACAGTGGCTCATGCCTGTAATCCCAGCACTTTGGGAGGCCAAGGCGGGCAGATCACTTGAGGTCAGGAGTTCGAGATCAGCCTGGTCAACATGTTGAAATCCTATCTCTACTAAAAATACAAAAAGTTAGCTGTGTGGTGGTGTGCACTTGTAATTCCAGCTGCTTGGGAGGCTGAGACAGGAGAATTGCTTGAGCCCGGGAGGCAGAGGTTGCAGTGAGCCAAAATCTTACCACTGCACTCCAGCCTGGGTGACAGAACAAGACTCTGTCTCAAAAAACAAACAAACAAACAAACAAACAAAAATTGCACCATTATACCGACCCCTTGGCTGGGCACTGAAAAATGATTAGGAGTAAATTAGGTGAAGAAAGGGCATGAATTAGGCCGTGCAGTGGCTCACGCCTTTAATACCAGCATTGTGGGAGGCTGAGGTGGGTGGATTACTTGAGGCCAGGAGTTGAAGACCAGCCTGGCCAACATGGTGAAACCCCATATCTACTAAAAATACAAAAATTAGCCAGACATGGTTGCAGATACTTATAATCCCAGCTACTCAGGTGGCGGAGGCACGAAGATCACTTGAGCCTGGGAAGCAGAGGTTGCAGTGAGCTGTGATCACACTATTGCACTCCAGCCTGGGCAATAGAGTGAGACTCTGTTGAAAGAAAGAGAAGGGCGGGGTGGGGGTGCAGAGACAGAGGGAAGGAAGGAAGGTTGGTGGGGAGAGAGGGACGGAAAGAAAAGAAGGAAGGAAGGAAGGAAGGTAGGAAGGAAGGAAAAAAAGAAAGAAAGAAAAAGAAAGAACAAAAGAAAGAAAAAGAAAGAAGGAAAGAAAAGAATGAAAGAAAGAGAAAGGAAAGGAGAGGAGAAGAGAGGAAGAAGGGCATGGATTAAATGGAATCCTAGGAAGAATGAAAAAATGAAAAATGTGTAGTGTGTACAGGCTGGGCACAGTGGCTTACATCTATAATCCCAGAACTTTGAGAGGCCGAGGTGGGTGGATCACTGGAGGTCAGGGTTCGAGACCAGCCTGGCCAACATGGTGAAACCCCATCTCTACTAAAAATACAAAAATTAGTCAGGTGTGGTGGCACACACCTGTAGTCCTAGCTACTTGGGAGGCTGAGGCAAGAGAATTGCTTGAACCCAGGAGGCAGGGGTTGCAATGAGCTGAAATGGCGCCCGTGCACTACAGCCTGAGCGACAGAGTAAGACCTTGCCTCCAAAAAAAAAAAAAAAAAAAAAAAGAAAAGAAAAAAAAGAAGAAAAGTGTGTACAAAGGCACGGAAGTATGAAAAAGCAAAGTGCGTTCAGATGTCCTGTGAGTAATTTCAGATGGCTGACGTCCAGAGGGAACTAGGGGACAGGAAAAGAAGAAGCTGGAGCAAGCTCATGAGTAAGTGGATGTGAATGTTTCTCATTTCCTCTTGCTAAATGCTCTCACACACGACGCGTTTTTCCTCTTGCTAAATGTTCTCACACATGACGCGTTTTTCAAACTCTTGCTAAATGCTCTCTCACACACAACGCATTTTGCTGGCCCAGCCTTACTGATTTGTACTTTCAATGAAGTCCAGGGGAAGACTTCTCATTAGGAAGTAATTCCCAGATTGAGACGCAAAGGTTGAGAAAAGTCAACCAGACAGAAGAGGAGATGAGTGTTCCGGCAGAGGAAGCTGCGTGAGGTGTCATGGCTGGAATTTCTTTCTTTCTTTTTTTTTTGAGAGACGGTCTCACCCTGTACCCAGGCTAGAGTGCAGTGGCACAGGCTCGGCTCACTGCAACCCCCACCTCCTGGGTTCAAGCGATTCTCTTGCCTCAGCCTCCCGAGTAGCTGGGATTACGGGTGTGCACCACCACGCTTGGCTAATTTTTGTATTTTAGTAGAGATGGGGTTTCACCGTGTTGCTCAGGCTGGTCTGGAACTACTGACCTCAGGTGATCCGCCCACTTTGGCCTCCTAAAGTGCTGGGATTACAGGCGTGAACCACTGCACCTGGCCCATGGAATTTCTAAGGAACTGGCTGGTATTGAGGATGGCTAGGTATAAAATGTAAAGGGGGAGGAGACACAAATGAGGCCACAGAGGGTGGCAGAGACCAATCCATGTAGGCCACATTAAGGAATTCAAACATTATGGTGGTTATAAAACCAATCCACGAAAAACAAATGACCAAATGTCCCCTCGAGGCAGGCCATGCTTCAGGGCAAAGAAGATACAGTGATGTGCAATATGATCCCAGCCTGCGAGAAGCACATAGACTAGCTGGGAGGGTAAAACGTGAGCAAACATGAAGAAGGTGATCAACAGTTACCAGCCACATGTAACAAGAGATAAATGTGAAATGTTGAAGTTTACAAGAAAGAAAGACAACTGGTTGGGGAGGAGGCAGGGACAGTGGTAGGGAGAAGGCACGGGACTGGGGCCTTAAAGAATGGGCACACTAGGCCGGGCCACACTTACGCCCGTAATCCCAGGACTTTGGGAGGCCGACGCAGGCGGATCACCTGAGGTCAGGACTTTGACCAACATGGAGAAACCCCATCTCTACTAAGAATACAAAAGTTAGCCAGGTGTGGTGGTGCATGCCTGTAATCTCAGCTACTCAGGAGGCTGAGGCAGGAGAATCGTTTGAACCCGGGAGGCGGAGGTGGTAGTGAGCTGAGATTGCGCCATTGCACTCCAGCCTGGGCAACAAGAGCAAAATTCCATCTCAAAAAAAAAAAAAAAAGGTTCTTGATGAACACTTAGTGTTTCTCATTATTTTGCACCTCTTCTACTGAATGTAGTCTTTCTCCTTTGTTAGGTCAGGAGCCCATGATAGCATCTGATTTAAAAATCACAGACCATCACCCTATCCAAAAATGCATATATGGGCCAGGTGTGGTGTCTCATGCCTGTAATCCCAACATTCTGGGAGGCCAAGGCAGGCAGACCACTTGAGGTCAGGAGTTTGAGACCAGCCTGCCAACATGGTGAAACCCCATCTCTACCAAAAATATAAAAAATTAGCTGGGCGTGGTGGCACACACCTGTAATCCCAGCTACTCGGGGATGAGGCAGGAGAATTGCTGGAACCTGGGAGGTGGAGGTTGCAGTGAGCTGAGATCGCATCACTGAACTCCAGCCTGGGTGACAGAGCAAGACTCTGTCTCAAACAACAACAACAACAGCAACAACAATGTATACAGGTACACATGCATATGTACCATTTTGCAATATCAGGGATTCATGGGTGGTTGAAACTTGCAGTGTCCAGGTTGAGAATTCCTGTCCCTCTGTGTCCAGCAGACAAGTGCTGCCTGAAGGCCATGGAGAATTGAGACCAAATTCTAACACTTCTACATTATTGAGAGAAAGGATGAGAAGGTATGAAACAAATTTTAATGAGGAATTTTTGTGGATTTTTGAAAGGTATAAATGGGATGATTAATCATAACAAAAAAGCTCTGTCTGTATACATGAGCAAACACACTATAAATCTGCGGGATTCAGTCTCCACTGGTGCATCATCTGACACTGAGCTGAAGGCGGAGGAGAAAGGTTAACCCTCCTCATTCCCTTCCCCACCCCACAAAGAGTTGGTCTTTTCTGGTCAGGTTTCCGAGGCAGTAAGCATTTTTTTGAGGATTTTATAATGTGCCAGACCCTGCTCTGGACACCTGTGTAGAAAGAAAGATCTTGAAGACTCTTGCCCTGTAGGGACGTTTATAGCTCGGGGAGCAGGTGGAGGAAGAACAGAAAAAAATCACACTAATATTTAATTACTTAAAAAAATTGTTTTTTCAAGGCCGGGCATGTAATCCCAGCATTTTGGGAGGACAAAGCTGGCAGATCACCTGAGGTCAGGAGTTTGAGACCAGCCTGGCCAACATGGTGAAATCCCGTCTCTACTAAAAATACAAAAATTAGCCAGGCATGGTGGCGAGCACCTGTAATTCCAGCTACTCAGGAGGCTGAGACAGGAGAATCACTTGAACCCAGGAGGTGGAGGTTGCAGTGAGCCAAGATTGCACCACTTCACTCCAGCCTGGGTGACAGAGTAAGACCCTGTGTCCAAAAAAAAAAAAAAAAAAAAAAAGAGAAAGTCTTTATTTTGTTTGTTTAGCTTTTCTGTGGCTTCGGTCTTTAGTTTCCTTTTTATTTCTTTATTTTTTGTTTTATTTCACTATGGAAAATTTCTAACATAAAAGGAGACAAATGGTATCATAAACTTCCATGATTCTATCACCTAGGTTCAATAATTAAGAATTCGGCCAGGCGTGGTGGCTCACACCTGTAATCCCTGCACTTTGGGAGGCCGAGGTGGGCAGATCACCTGAGGTCAGGAGTTCGAGACCAGCTTGGCCAACATGGTGAAACCCTGTCTCTATTAAAAACAAAAAATTAGCCGTGTGTGGTGGCACATGCCTGTAGTCTCAGCTACTTGGGAGGCTGAGGCAGGAGAATTGCTTGAACCCGGGAGGCAGAGGTTGCAGTGAGCTGAGATCATGCCGCTGCACCCCAGCCTGGGTGACAGAGTGAGACTCCATCTCAAAAAAAAAAAAAAAAAAAAAGAATTCATAGCTAATCTTATTTTATCACTAATATCTCCCTGGATTATTCTGAAGCAGATCATATCATGGTATCATTTTCATCCATAAAGACTTCAGTATGCCTCTTGGATTCCTTTTACTTGGTAAGTCCCCCCTCCTTGTAATGTATTTGTTGAAGAGGCTGGGTTACCTCATGGAATTTCTCAACATCTGAATTTTGGTGATTGCATCAGCAGTATCATTTAACATGTTCCCTGTCCTTGGCGTTTCCTGTAAACCAGTAGTTGGATTTAGAGTAGTGATCAGTCTTAGGTTAGTGATTTTTGACAAAAACTATTTCATGATTGTCTTTCATCAGGAGGCACTAATGTATTTGTCGTTTGACTGTCATTGATGATCAAAGTCCAGGTCCGTTAATTTACTAAAGATGGAAAAATGGTGATATTTTAATCCTTCTAGTCTTTGTTTAACAGCTGTAATACATCCCCAAAAAAGAAGCTTTCCCTGATCACCTATGCAGTTAACCTAAGATATTTTTATCACTGGAAAGGTAATATAAATGTTTCTTTCTCTTTATTTGCCAATTTTCAAAATAACAAATGGATCCCTAGCACCCACCAAAAGTGACCAATAGATTTAATTTTTAAAAAAAGCATGAATTCATGGTTTTAAACATATTTGATGAGCTTCAATTCATCACAGTTATAATTCTTATTGATGCTCAAATTATCCTATTCTTTGGTTAGTGGGGGCCTCTTCAAGTTGACTGAGTCTGTTTTGTTTTGTTTTGTTTTTTTAAGGGATGGGGTTACTATGTTGCCCAGTCTGAACTGGAACTCCTGGGCTCAAGCCATCCTCCAGCCTCATCTTCCTGAGTAGCTGGGACTATAGGCACCTAAGTCTTTGTGATAATTTTTTTTTTTTTTGAAACAGGGTATCGTTCTGTCACACAGGCTGGAGTGCAGTGGCACAATCATGGCTCAAGGGACCCTCAAACTCCTGGGGTCAAGCGATCCTCCTGCCTCAGTCTGCAGAGTAACTGGGACCATAGGTGCATGTCACCATGCCTGGTGAATCTTTCAATTTTTTGTAGAGATGGGGGTCTCACTAGATTTCGCAGGCTGGTTTCAGACTCCTGGGGGTCTCACTGTATTTCGCAGGCTGGTTTCAGACTCCTGGGCTCAAGCAATCTGCCCTCCTTGGCCTCCCAAAGTGCTGGGATTATAAGCGTGAGCCACTGCAGTAATTTTGGTGATTGCAACCAACAGTATGATTTAACATGTTCTCTGTCCTTGACATTTCCTGTAAACTAGAAGTTGGATTTAGAGTAGCTGATCAGATTTAGGTTAGGGATTTTGGCAAGACTACTTCATGACTAATGCTTTTCATCAGAGGCACATAATATCTGGCATTTGTCTTTTGAAATCACCCTATTGTCCTTGATACATGCTTAACTATCTGGTGTATAATATGATGTTCCAGGCTCATCTTGTACATTTCTTTCCCAGGAGCCCAGATCTGGAATCAGCCATTTTTCTCAGGAGCCCTGCTTTCTTTTAGTAAATGGCATTTAGAGATCATATACTGTGTGCAAGAAATGCTTGCTTTTGAATTGACGATGGTTTCTAGAAATAATTTGTTACAAGAAAATACTTTATGGGTTCTTACGAATAGTTCTATTTCAAATTTAGGTAAGACTAAAATGTTTCTACTTACCTTTATTGATCTTATACCCATACCTGGGATATAAAACATCCCACTTTTTAAAACAAAATAATTACTCATTGCTTTATCCTATAATACATGCAAACAGTCTTACTAACTGTATTAGTCTGTTTTCATACTGCTGATAAAGATATACCTGAGACTGGGAAGAAAAAGAGGTTTAATGGACTTACAGTCCCACATGGCTGGGGAGGCCTCCCAATCGTGTGGAAAGCAAGGAGGAGTAAGTCACATCTTACATGAATGGCAGCAGGCAAGAGAGACAGCTTGTGCAGGGAAACTCCCACTTTTAAAACGGTTAGATCTTGTGAGACTCATTCACCATCATGAGAACCACACAGGAAAGACCCGCCCCCGTAATTCAATCACCTCCCACTGGGTTCATCCAATGACACATGGGAATTGTGGGAGTTACGATTCAAAATGAGATTTCGATGGGGACACAGCCAAACCATATCATCCCACCCCTGGTCCCTCCTACTCCTAAATCTCATGTTCTCACTTTTCAGAACCAATCGTGCCTTCCCAAAAACAGTCTCCCAGAGTCCTAACTCATTTCAGCATTAACTCAAACGTCCATGGTCCAAAATCTCATCTGAGACAAGTCACATTCCTTTCACCTAGGAGCCTGTAAAAGCAAGTTAGTTACTTCCTAGACACAATGGGGGTACAGGCACTGGGTACACACAGCCATTCCAAATGGGAGAAATTGGCCAAAACAAAGGTGCTACAGTCCCCATACAAGTCCGAAATCCAGCAGGGCAGTTAAGTCTTAAAACTCCAAAACGATCTCCTTTGACTCTATGTCTCACATCCGGGTCACGCTGATGCAAGAAGTGGGTTCCCATGGTCTTGGGCAGCTCAGCCCCCGTGGCTTTGCAGGGTACAGCCTCCCTCCTGGCTGCTTTCGTGGGCTGGTGTTGAGTGTCTGCAGCTCTTCCAGGCACATGGTGCAAGCTGTCAGTGGATCTACCATTCTGGGGTCTGGAGGACAGTGGCCCTCTTCTCACAGCACTAGGTGGTGCCCCAGTTGGCACTCTGTGTGGGCACTCCAACTCCACATTTCCCTTCCACACTGCCCTAGCAGAGGTTCTCCATGAGGGCCCTGTCCCTGCAGCAAACTTCAGCCTGGATATCCAGGCGTTTCCATACATCCTCTGAAATCTAGGCAGAGGTTCCCAAACCTCAATTCTTGACTTCTGTGAACCCACAGGTTGAATATCACATGGAAGCTTCCAAGGCTTGAGGCTGGCACCCTCTGCAGCCATGGCCTGAGCTGTACCTTGGGCCCTTTCAGTCATAGCTGGAGTAGCTGGGATGCAGGGCACCAAGTCCCTAGACTGCACACAGCACGGAGTCCCTGGGCCTGGCCCACAAAACCATTTTTTCCTCCTAGGACTCTGGGCTTGTGATGGGAGGGGCTGCCATGAAGACCTCTGACATGCCCTGGAGACATTTTCCCCATTGTCTTGGAGATTAATATTCGGGTCCTCATAACTTATGCAAATTTCTGCAGCCAGCTTGAATTTCTCCTCAGAAAATAGAATTTTCTTTTCTATTACACTGTCAGGCTGCAAAGTTTCTGAACTTTTATGCTCTGCTTCCCTTATAAAACTGGATGCATTTAATAGCACCTAAGTCACCTCTTGAATGCTTTGTTGCTTAGACATTTCTTCCACCAGATACCCTAAATCATCTCTCTCAAGTTCAAAGTTCCGCAAATCTCTAGGGCAGGAGCAAAATGCCACCAGTCTCTTTGCTAAAACATAACAAGGGTCACCTTTGCTCCAGTTCCCAACAAGTTCCTCATCTCCATCTGAGACCACCTCAGCCTGGACCTTATTGTTCACATCACTATCAGCATTTTTGTCAAAGCCATTCAACAAGTCTCTAGGAAGTTCCAAACTTTCCCACATTTTCCTGTCTTCTTCTGAGCCCTCCAAACTGTTCCAGCCTCTATCTGATAACTCAGTTCCAAAGTTGCTCCCACATTTTTGGGTATCTTTTCAGCAGCACCCCATTCTATTAGTACCAATTTACTGTATTAGTCCATTTTCACGCTGCTGATAAAGACATACCCGAGATCGGGAAGAAAAAGAGGTTTAATGGACTTATACTTCCACATGGCTGGGGAGTCCTCCCAATCACAGTGGAAGGCAAGGAGGAACAAGTCACATCTTACGTAGATGGTGGCAGGCAAGAGAGTGAGCTTGTGCAGGGAAACCATTTTTAAAATCATCAGATCTTGTCATTTACTATCATGGGAAGAGCGCAGGAAAGACCCACACCCACAGTTCAGTCACCTCCCACGGGGTTCCTCTCACGACATGTGGGAATTGTGGGAGTTCCGATTCAAGATGATGTCAGGGTGGGGACACAGCCAAGCCGTATCACCAACACTGCCACACTTCTCACTTCATTACTCAAAACAGTTTCACATATTTTAGAAGGTTTTTTGATTCGGTTGGACTGGGTTTGAGTTTGGTCATGAGGGGATCTCCCATTAGGAATATACAGTGGAATTCCTGAGTGTTAAGGTCATTTGCAATAGTTTCTCACTGTGTAGTTACACCACCAACTTAACAGATTGACTTTTACATTTTGTCAAGTCTAATTTTGTTTTATACTTTTCTAAAGTACTATATCCACAAACTTCCAACATAAATCTATAAAACAAGTTATATTTAGAAAAGTCTAGCTTCTATCCCAATCCTCTCACTCTATTCCCTATCTCCTCCTATGTGATATACCAGTATATTCATATTCCCCCCCAATGATAGCATACTATCAGAATTTTCTTCACCTGGCTTTTTACTCATTAGGCTATATGCTGGCGATCACAACATAGAACACAGAAATATGCCTCATTTCCTTTCAAAGCTGCATGGCACTCCATTATGCGTAGGCATCCTAGCTTATTTACTCTGTTCCCTATTGAAGGGCATTGAGTTATTTCCAGTCTTTTGCTACTACCAATGTTTCTGTAATAAATGGCCTTATGTATATTGATTAATTTTTGAATTTTTGACTGTGTTTTTTTATCTTTTTTTTTTTGTAGAGATAGGGTCTTGCTATGTTGCCCAGGCTGGTCTTGAGCTCCTGAGCCCAAGTGATTCTCCTGCTTTAGCCTCCCAAAGTGTTAGGATCACAGGCATGAGCGACCACATCCAGCTGAGAGTGTCTTCAGGATGGATTCGTAGAAGTGAGATTTCTAGGTCAAAAGGTAAATGTCTATCTAAAATTGCTAGATATTGCTGCTTTGCTCAAGAAACTTACTCTGTTGTGGAAGGAATGATAATGAAGGGGTTGGGAAATGGAGGAAGAAAACAGACCTCCCTGAAGGGCTGACATCATCCTCCTATAGACGAAGGACCCACCTTGACAGGTGGTTTGTTCACACACAGCTGAGAAGATGAGGGTGCTTTTCACCCTCCCAAATCCTCCCCAAAAGGAGGTGGTGCCACTTCCCCACCCTCAACCTGCTGCCATGCTCTGCCTCACCAGCTCCTTAAAAGGAAGGCAGTAGTTAATGTTAAAGCAAAATCAATAAGCCTCATAAACTAAAAAGTGGAAAATAACCTAGCAACTTATTACCATCCCATTTCAGTCAGTTCACTCCCTCAGGAAAGCCAATTGCAATCAGAAGATGGTGCCATGCGACCTGTAGCAGTACATTTGCAGAGGACAACCCAGGGTTGAATGGGCCACCTCCCTTAGCTGGAAAGATGGCAGGCTACATTTCTCAGCACTGCTTTTTCAGCTTCTGATGACACTGAGGATCTCCTGGAGAGGTCCGTGACAGCAGAGCAAGGAGTTTTGATTTCTGAGTGTTTCTCTGCAGCAAGGGCCTGCCCTGTTGGCCATGGGCACTGTCTGGTAAAGTGTAGATCTGCCAGGCTCCTTGATACGCTTGTTCCAGCGAACTGATGGCACTGTCTCTGATGCCTCCACCAGATTTTGCCACTGTCTACCTTGGATTGTCACCCTGCATGGACAGGCCTGGCTTTGCATACAAAGCGATACATTGTGGGGGATTCGTCAGAGTGGTGGAAAAACTATAGAGAGAAAGGACGCAAACCTTCTGAAAGGTCAGAAGGTTCTGCAGAGCCTCGGGGAAGAATAGCAGAAGGCAGCTGTTCTATAACCTTAAGGCAGAGGGCAAGGGAGTAGTACAAGGCAGTGTGGGGGAATTTATCTTAAACAGGCTTGTTTACTTACATTGACCAGGAACTGACCATTGATCATCCATGTGCATCGTGTTCCCTGAAAGGGGAACGATAAATGTTAATTACCTGCAGGTTGTGTTGGCTCCAGGTTTTCGTCATTGTGCCTGCACTGAAGAAAAGCAAAGCAGCTCCAGCTCTCAGGCTGCTCTCCGGACACAAGAGCCAGGCAGTCACCCAGCTGCTCTTACACCGCATACCCCTGTCTGAGTACTCATTTCATCCGTCGGCCATGGTCTGTGGGACAGACCCAGCAATACATGTCCTAAAGACGGGGGTCCTGTCAGCATCACCTCTGGATCCCCAGGAACCCTGGTGCTGACACCAGAGTTTACCACCAGCTGGTAAAACTAGGGCAGCCTAAAAATGGGAATCCCTTCCAAGGCTTTTGTGAGGATTTACAGACGCAGAGCTGTGGTATGGAGCGCTTCGTAAAGTATCAAGTCAAATACAGATGCTCCTTGACTTAAGGTGGGGTTACATCCACCAGACCTCAGGGCATCTGCCCACCTGAGCCTCCCAAAGTGCTGGGATTACAGGTGTGAGCCGCTGGGGCCGGCCAAGTATTCCCAATCTTATTCACTGAGAGGAAAAGGGCTTCTGTCCTTCCTGTGGAAGATAGCCATAAAGGGGGAAGAAAAAGGATGAGGGAGCGTCTGAAAATACAGGCTCACGCCTGTAATCCTGACTCTTAGGGAGGAGAAGGCGGGAGGATAGCTTGAGCCCAGGAGTTCAAGACCTGCCTGGGCAATACAGCAAGACCCCGTTCTCCACAGAAAGGGGGGGAAAAAAAAAAAAAAGAAAGAAAAAATAACCAAGCAAGTGTAAGATGGGGTTACATCCCTGCAAACCCATCGTCAACTGAAAATATCATTAAGTCAATCACCATTAACTCGGGGACTGTCTGTGCAGGTATTGTTATTATCAGAGTAAGCACTGGATAAATGTTTAACACATGAGCAAATAAATAGTGGTGTGGACAAAAAAGGATGATGAGAATAAATGTCCCTGAGGCCAGGCGTTGGTGGCTCACGCCTGTACTCTCAGCACTTTGGGAGACTGAGGTGGACAGATCGCTTGAGGTCAGGAGCTCGAGACCAGCCTGGCCAAAATGATGAAACCTCATCTCTACTAAAAATACAAAAATTAGCTGGGCATGGTGGTGCGAGCCTCTAGTCCCAGCTACCCGGGAGAATGAGGCAGGAGAATCACTTGAACCTGGGAGGTGGAGGTTGCAGTGAGCTGAGATGGCGCCACTGTACTCCAGCTTAGGTGAAAGAGCAAGACTCTGCCTCAAAAAAAAAGAGTAAGTGTCCCGGGAGTTTCAATTAGTAGAAGGGGGAGGCTGGGGCGGGGGGCAGGGCTACTGAAGTAGAGTGATTGCAGGATGGTTGGGTTTGGAAGGATTTGGAGATGTTGGCATATGGGAGTGGGGAACATTTCTAGGAAGGGAAAAATTACATTCGCATTCAACAAGTGTAGCAACAAGCACTGTTTATTTGCAGCAACATTCTGCCCAGAGGGGTCCTCTAAGTAAGTTGTGAGAAACAGTACAACGGTGACTAAATGATCACTAACACCAATTGTGTCACTTTGTGCTGAGTGACCTCCTTTCATCCTCATGACAGCCTCATAAGAGGGTATTATCACAACTCAAGTGGTAGATGAGGAATCTGAGGCACAACAAAGTTCATTAACTTACCTGCAGGAGAGGGAGAGGCAAACCACAGAAGAGCCGTTAATGCCCAACTAGGAATTTGAGCAACCACAGTCAGAAGGGAGCCACTGAAGATACTTGAGCACAGGAGTGACATGGTCATATTGGTGCTTCAGAGAAACGCAATATGGTATAGTAGTTGGGAGTTTGGATTTTGGCACCAGACCACTTGGTTCTTCTAAAATCCCAGTTCTGGCCAGGCGCAGTGGCTCACCCCTTTAATCCCAGCACTTGGGGAGGCTGAAGTGGGTAGATCACCTGAGGTTGGGAGTTCGAGGCTAACATGGCAAAACCCCGTCTCTACTAAAAATACAAAAATTAGCCGGGCGTGGTGGCAGGCACCTGTAATCCCAGCTACTTGAGGGCTGAGGCAGGAGAATTGCTTGAACCTGGGAGGCGGAGGCTGCAGTGAGGTGAGATCACACCACTGCATTCCAGCCTGGGTGACAGAGCAAGACTCTGTCTCAAAAAAATAATAAATAAATAAATAAAATCACAGTTCTACTCCTTGCTTGCTGTGAGATCTTACAAATATTATTTAACTGCACTGAGCCTCAGTTTCTTCATCTATAAAATGGGGGTAATAAAAGCATCCAGCTTATGGGGTCTTTTAAGGGAATAAAATAACACATGTAGAACACAGTACAGTGATGCCATGTACGTGTATGGCAACTGTAAATTATCATCAATGTAAGCTATCTACCAGGTGGCCTGGAGAGAGGTCAAAGGTAGGGGATAGCAGGAGGCACGGACTGAAGGCTAGGGTGGAATAGAGAGTAAGATATTTTAAAGTAAGCCTCAACAGGATTCATTACTTGCACACATGGGAGAAGAAAAACAATTAAGAATGACTCTCAGATTCCCAATCTCTTCTTTTTTCTTTACTTATTTGCCCTTTTCTTTTAGTCTCCAAGATTCCCAATCTTTTTATTTATTATTATTATTATTATTATTATTTTGAGACGGAGCTTCACTCTTATGGCCCAGGCTGGAGTGCAGTGGCACAATCTCGGCTCACTGCAACCTCCGCCTCCCAGGTTCAAGCAATTCTCCTGCCTCAGCCTACTGAGTAGTTGAGATTACAGGCATGCGCCACCACGCCCGGCTAGTTTGGTATTTTTAGCAGAGATGAGGTCTCATCATGCTGGCCAGGCTGGTCTCGAACTCCTGACCTCAGGGGATCTGCCCACCTTGGCTCCCAAAGTGTTGGGATTACAGGCGTGAGCCACTGCACCCGGCCAAGATTCCCAATCTTATTCCCTGAGAAGAAAAGGGCTTCTGTCCTTCCTGTAGAATATAGATAGCCATAAAGGGGGAGAAAAAAAAAGGATGAGGGGGCTTCTGATAGAAACGCGAAAACTCGGAGAGAAGCTAGTTTTTTGGAGCGAGATCACACTTTGGGAGGGTGTGTGTATGTGGGGTGGGGGGTGTCAAAAGGATCCTGGGTTCTATTGTCAGCTCTGCCACCAGTTGGCTGTGTCCCTTGCCAAAAACCTCTTTCCTTTTCTGGACTTCAGTTTTCAGTCAGTGAGATTAAGCTTTTACACTTGAGATCTTAGAATTCTCTCCCAACTCAGACGTTCTCCAGTTTCACCTGATCACTATATAGCACTTGAAAGGGATGATGGTGCTAATAGCCTGGCTCTTAGGAGCCTTCTTAGTAAAAAAAAAAAAAAAAAAGAAAAAGAAAAAAAAGAAACAAAGAAAAAGAAAAAAATATTTTAAAAATTTATTTAATTTTAATTTCTTTTCTTTTTTCCTTTTTTGAGACAGAGTCTCACTGTCACTCAGGCTGGAGTGCAGTGATACAATCTTGGCTCACTGCAATCTCTGCCTTCCAGGCTCAGGTGATCCTCCCACCTCAGCCTCCAAGTACCTGGGACTACAGGTGTGCACCACCATGCCTGGCTAATTTTTGTATTTTTTGTAGAGATGGGATTTTGCCATGTTGCCCAGGCTGGTCTCGAACTCCTGAGCTCAAGTGAGCTGCTCACCTTGGCCTCCCGAAGTGTTGGGATTATAGGCGTGAGTCACCGCACCTCGCCTGTAAAAAAAAAATTTAAAGTAGAAAAGGAGGGGTTTCACTATGTTGCCCAGGCTAGTCTTAAACTCCTGGCCTCAAGTGATCCTCCTGCCTCAGCCTCCCAACGCACTGGGATTACAGACACGAGCCATTGTACCCAGCCCTGTTCTTGAGGTTCAGGGGGAGGTGATGTGAAGAGGAAGCAATATGAGAAGAAGAAACCTCCTTCTTCTTTCTTCCTGCTCCCTTAAATGTTGGACCTCAGGCCCGGCAAGAGACCCCTTGGCGAGGCTCTCCAAAACAACCTCTGCATGGATCCTCCCACGGGTGACTCAAGAGATTCTGGGAACTGGTGTCAGAGAAAGTCAAGTGCAATGTTTATTTTATTTAGCCGCACTCTCTTCCACTTGATTGGTTCCTGACTGGGCTTTTGTTTTTCTACCAGATTAGAGAAGAAAGGGAAGGTTGTTTTAAAAAGTTCACTATCCTTAGCAACAGTGAAACCAGACCCTTGGTGGTGGCTGGGGCCCAGCAGAGCTTGTGTTTACCCAGAGGGTGCACTTGGGGGTAGGCGGTGGAGTGTACCTGCCCAGGTGTGTGGCCTGCACCTGGCCTCAGGCAGGTGTTTAGCACCTTCCACTCAGCACAGCCTGAAGGAGAATGGGCACACACTCTTCTGGGAAGACCTGCATTTTGAAATGGAGTTTTACATAAAATAAAACAGAACAACCGGGGCTGAAGAATGCGCGTGCCGAATGCATACCAACACCTGGAACACATTTGATCCGAGGAAATGAGCCCCTTGCAGGAGTTTTGGTTTTTTTTCCAAATAAAATACCAGTTACGTAACACAGCTAAACAGTACCATAGAGATGGTGTCCTCTCTCTCTCTTTATTTTATTTTTTAATTTTTGAGGCAAAGTCTCACTCTGTTGCTCAGGCTGGAGTGCAGTGGTGCATTCATAGCTCACTGCAGCCTCGAACTTCTAGGCTCACATGATCCTCCTGCCTCAGTCTCTCAAATAGCTGGGACTACAGGTGCACACCACCGTGCCTGGCTAATTACTTTTTGGTAGAGATGAGGGTCTCCCTACGTTGCACAGGCTGGTCTCAAACTCTTGGCCTCAAGCGATCTGCTAGCCTCGGCCTCCCAAAATGATGGGATGGCAGGTGTGGGCCATCATGCCTGGTCTTCCCCTTTCTTATGAGCTGGCACCTGTGGCTAGATCATTTCCCTCAGGCATTGACAACATGGAAGAATTAAACTAAGGGATTCAAAATTAATTCTAACATATAGTGACTCATACTCGTTTTAACTTGAATTGGTCCTTAGACTTAATGACAGAGGACACATTGACCTTCAACAGGCTTCTTTCAGCTCACACAGAATCATCATTATCGGTCCTGTTAGCAAACATTTATTGGGCATTTTTGTGTTAAATAAGATCTCGTTTGTCAAAAATGTTTCATATACTTTAAAGCACCATGCAAAGATGATAATGTGCTTGGTGGATTCACAGACTCCAAAAATATCATGCTCTATATTTTACAGGTAGGGAAACTAAGGCCCTGGGAAGGAAAAGACTTACCAATCTTTCCCTATTTTATTCGTCTTTGTTTCTTTCTTTTTTCTTTATAAAAAATTTTTTGAGGCTGGGTGTGGTGGCTAACGCCTGTAGTCCCAGCACTTTGGGAGGCCAAGGCAGGCGGATTACTTGGGGTCCTAAGTTCGAGACCAGCCTGGCCAACATGGTGAAACCCCGTCTCTACTAAAAACACAAAAACTAGACAGGCATGGTGGTGAACACCTGTAATCCCAGCTACTTGGGAGGCTGAGGCACGAGAATTGCTTGAACTCGGCAGGTAGAGGTTGCAGTGAGCCAAGACTGTGCCACTGCACTCCAGCCTAGGCACTAAGTGACACTCTATCTCAAAAATAATAATAATAATAATAATAATAATAATATTTAACCCAGTTCATAACTTTCCCTATTTTAAATGATAGCACTAGGCGCTGATGATTCAAGGAGATGAGAAATGCAAGTAATACTCTAGCTCTTGAGAGAGGACACTGAGAAATTAAGCCCAGAGTGTTTAATCGCTCATTTGGACTTTACTTGAAGGGCATGTCCTGATGCCTCTGAGAGTGACCTGGTGACACAGGAGCTCAAATCTTCAAGTTTGAAGACAGTAGCAAAACCTAAAAGGGAAGAGGGCACAGGAGTGACTGGGGACAGAAGAGAATCCTTGGCTGCTTGGATCAGATAGTGGGCTGCTGAAGGCAGTGACTGAGATCCTGAAACACGGCATAGCTCCCAGAGCAGGTGGCATCTGAAGGAACCTAAGCAGCAGGTGCTGGAGAACCACAGTGCAAGGGTGCCGGAGGGAGGGCATCATTCTTACTCTCGGTCATTTATTCACATTTATTTATTTATTTATTTAATATTATTTATTTTTATTGATACATAATGATGCACATATTTGGGAGTTACATGCGATAGTTTTATTATTATTAGTTTTTTGAGATGGCGTCTCACTCTGTTGCCCAGGCTACAAAGCAGTGGTGCGGTCTCAGCTCACTGCAACCTCTGCCTCCCGGGTTCCAGCAGTTCTCCCACCTCAGCTCCTGAGAAGCTGGGATTACAGGCGCCACCACCACGCCTGGCTAATTTTTTGTATTTTTAGTAGAGATGGGGTTTCACCATGTTTGCCAGGCTGGTCTAGAACTCCTGACTGCAGATGATCCACCCACCTCGGCCTCCCAAAGCTCTGGGATTACAGGTGTGAGCCACTGCAACCAGCTGTGATAATTTAATACATTCATATAATTTGTAAAGATCAAATCTGTGTAGTTGGGATATCCATTATCTTAAATATTTGTCTTTTCTTTGTGCTAGAGATATTCAAATTATTCTCTTCTACCTTTTTTTTTTTTTTTTTTTTTTTTTTTTTTTTTTTTTTTAGTGACAAGGGCTCACTATGTTGCCCAGGTTGGAGGAGGGCAGTGGCTATCCATAGGTGCTATCCAAGTGCACTACAGCTCCAACTCCTGGGCTCAGGCAATCCTCCTGCCTCAGCCTCCCGAGTAGCTAGGACTCCAGATGCATACCACCACGCCTAGTGTCACTCCCATTTATGAAGCACCTATTCTGTTTCATGTCACAGGATCGTGGCACAGGGAGCAGGCAGGAGTCCACGAAGGCAAGCTGTCGCCATGGGGGATAATCAGGGCGAGCGTTAAGCAGGGCCAGGACAGGTTGGGAGACACATTTACACTTTGTGAGTGGAGCAAGAGTTGTTTGTTCAATGATAAACATCTTTCGAGTATATTCTATATGCCAGTAAAGTTCTAGACATGGAGAACAGTGGGCAAAATGCCCTTGTAGACATTACATTCTACTGGGGAGGGGGAGCTAGACAATAAATAAACTACCATCTATAATACGGCAGATGGTGATTCATGCTATGGAAAAAAAAAAAAAAACCAGATCAGGACAAGGGGCTAACGGTATCAAGGGGAAGGGATTTCAACTGTAGGCCTCAGTGAGGAGGGGATATTTAAACAAAGACCTGAAAAAGGTAAGGAAGCAAGCCGTAGGGCTACTGGTAGAGGCAGACGGCACAGCAAGTGCAAAGGCGCTGAGGTGGGAGTGTGCCTGGTGCACGCACACTTGCAATGCAAAGTCACTAGTGAGGCCAGGTGTGTGGCTTGCACCTGTAATCCCAGCACTTTGGGAGGCCGAGGCAGGCAGACTGCTTGAGCTCAGGAGTTTGAGACCAGCCTGGGCAACATGGCGAAACCCCTTCTCTACAGAAAAAAAAAAAAAAATATATATATATATACACACACACACACACATATACTGTGTATATACATATTATATATATATACTGTGTATATACATATTTTATATATATATACTGTGTATATACATATTATATATATATATACTGTGTGTGTGTGTATATATATATGTACAAAAAATTAGCCAGGTGTGGTGTTGTGCACCTGTAGTCCCAGCTACTCTGGAGGCTCAGGTGGGAGGATCGCTGGAGCCCAGGAGGTCGAGGTTGCAGTGAGCCATGACTGCACCACTGCACTCCAGCCTGGGCAACAGAGCAAGACTCTGTCTCAAGAAAAAAAAAAAGGCCGGGTGAAGTGGCGGCTCATACGTGTAATCTTAGCACTTTGGGTGGCCGAGGTGGGCAGATCTTTGAGTCTAAGAGTTCGACACCAGCCTGGGCAACATGGCAAAACCCTCTTTCTACAAAAAATACAAAAATTAGCTGTGTGTGGTAGCACACATCTGTAGGCCCAGCTACTCAAGAGGCTGAGGTGGGAGGATCACTTGAGCCTTGGAGGTGGAGGCTGCAGTGAGCTAAGATTATGCCATTGCACTCCAGCCTGGGCGACAGAGCAAGACCCTGTCTCAGGAAAAAAAAAAAAAAAAAAAAAAGAGAGAAAGTCTTTACTAGGGAAACACATGGACTGTTTCGCTGCCACAGGCTGACATTTTCTTCCTGGCAGTTTACAGTGAAATTTAGTAATGAATACCCACACCCACACTCGCAGATCAGAATAGACCACCGCCATAAATACTAGGTCAGCGTTCCCTTCCCAAGCTTAAAACTTCAGGGTGACTGTGGGACCCCCCACCACAGGGTCCCCCACCGTGGGCTTAACGCTGTGGGTTCACCTTAGCTTCACTCCCGCACTCAGAACAAGGTGACACCCACTGGGCCTGCAGCAAAGGTGGGAATCTTGGGAAAACACAGCTGCAGGCTTCAGCTGGCGTGTGAATGTTCCTCTGCATCCCGTGCTTGTTGTTTTCTGATTTGCTTGGCTCGGAAAGCTTAGCTTTGGGGCTTTAAACTTAACCCCAACAGACCTGAATGGATGCCTCTTAATTATGTCTGTGATGTAGTAAATCAACACCCTATTAGGAAGTCATTCAACTTCAACTATTAAATATTCAGAAACTTTTTACAAGAGAATTGCAACATGTAAGCCCTCTGGCAGAAAGAGATGTTACTAATCTGTTTTGTGTACAGAGAAGTGCTGGCTGACACTTTGCAAAACAGAGCTGAGCTACCAGTTACATGCTCCTTCATGTATTTTATCAAACCAAGAGTTTAATTCCTGCCACATAAATAACTGTAAAGCATCTAGTATAACCACTACCCCAACCTTTCCTGCCTAATTCTTTTGCCTCTTTGTGGTTCCCTTTATCGAGACTTAACATTGGAATCACGTTCTGCTTTTCAGAGACAGAACATTCATTCATTCATTCATTCAGCAAGTTTTCAGTACTGTGGCTGGGCATGGTGCAATCCCAGCACTTTGGGAGGCCAAGGCAGGCTGATCACTTAAGGTCAGGAGTTCAAGACCAGCCTGGCCAACATGGTGAAACCCCATCTCTAATAAAAATACAAAAAGATTAGCTGGATGTGGCAGCGCACGCCTATGGTTCCAGCTACGCAGGAGGCTGAGGCAGGAGAAACGCTTGAACCTGGGAGACTGAGGTTGCACTGAGCCGAGATTGTGCCACTGCACCCCAGCCTAGGTGACAGAGTGAGACTCTGCCTTAAAAAAAAAAAAAAAAAGTTTTCAGTATTGAGCACCTTCTCTGGGCCAGGCCCTGCTCTAGGCTCTTGGGATATATTGGCAAATGAGAAAGATCTCTGCCCTGGTGGAGCTTATATTCAAATGCAGAAAACCGACAAATTGTATAGGGTATTAGAAGGTGACACATGATATGGGAAAAATAAGCCATGGAACCGAGTGTTGGTGGTGGGGTAGGGGGTGGGGGCGGAGGCAGTTACAATGTTAAACAGGGCAGTCAGGGTAAATCATATGGGCGGCTTGACGAAGATGGGGCAGTAACCAAACAAGTACTGGGAGGAAGAGCAGCAAGGAGAGGGAGCAGCCAGGGTGCAGGCCCAAGGTGGCACATGCTTGCTGTGTCGGAGCCCTAAGCAGACCATGTGGTGGGCGAGGAGTGAACCACAGCAGGACAGGAGGAGGGGATGTCAGGAGAAGGAGGTAGGGAGGGAAGCAGATCGTAGTGCTTTGTAGCCTGCAGAAGGATGTTCACTGGTTTTTTGGGGTTCATGTAGGAACTCAAGTGATTGGACCAACAGAACTGGTTCTTTGAAGAAGCAGAGGGGAGACCTGGACTTTGCTTTTCCTGTGGCCATTAAGTTAATTGCCTGACCTTTGACAAAGTCTTGAGAACTTCTCTTCAGTGTTGAAAACTAGGTTATTCCTGAGGCTCCTTTCAGTTTTGAGATCCTATGACTTTAGGGAGTCGTCTCCAACACGTGATTTGAACAGTAGAGAAATATCTTGCAGTCCAAAAAATCTCATTATGCATCTGCAGCCTCCAGACCTCAAATCTCCAGGCAAGCCTCAAGACTTCAATGTTTCTGGAGTCATGGGACCCCTTTGAAAAAGATTTGCCAAGAACTACAGGACTTCTCTGGAGAGAAATGGAGAGCTCCACGTGCACACAGCAGTTGCTGACATTGTAGGGAGTCCACAGCGTCCTCAAAGCACAACCCTGGGGCTCCCTGCAAGGTGAGCCACGAACTGCTCATTCAGAATCCCTGCATTAAGGAGGCTTGGTCATTTCCCCCAACTTTCTTTTTTTTCTTTTTTTTTTTTTTGAGACGGAGTCTTGCTCCGTCTCAAAAGGAGACAGAGCTGGAGTACAATGCCATAATCTCGGCTCACTGCAACCTCCATCTCCCAGGTTCAAGCAATTCTCTTGCCTCAGTCTCCCCGAGTAGCTGGGATGACAGGTGCCTGCCACCACGCCTGGCTAATTTTTGTATTTTTCAGTAGAGACAGGGGTTTCACTATGTTGACCAGGCTGGTCTCAAACTCCTGACCTCAGGTGATCCGCTTGCCTTGGCCTCCCAAAGTGCTGGGATTACAGATGTGAGCCAGCATGCCTGGCTCCCCACAACTTTCTATTATGGAAATGTTTCATACATTCAGAGAAACTGAAGACCAGTACAGCACACTCCCATACATCTTTCATTTAAATTTTTTAAAATGTTAATATTTTCTCTCTATATAATACTTTACCTATCATCATTTCATTGTTGTTGACCCATTTGAAAGTTACAGCTATCATGACACTTTATCCCAAAATACTTTCAGCCTGTATCTTTTAAGAATAACAGTTTCCTGTTATACCACAAAACTAACACTAGTTGACCTAAATATCAAATAGAGATAGGCACTCTAAAAAAAAAATATTCATCTGGGTATGTATCATTGCAAGGGGAATATGCATGCCATAGTGAACTATGTAAAGGTTAAAGCAGACAAAGGTTTTTAAAGGAAAACTGAGGAGTATATAATTGTTTTGAGATAACTGTCCTTGGCAACGAAGATCAGTAACAAGGGTGGCGCCAGTCTGAGGTTGAACAGCCAGTTGTTTTGGCAGATGTCCTGGCAGAAGTATTTTTTGTGTGAGGCCCCGGTGACCTGTATGCAAGGTTGCAATTTTTGCAGTCTTTTGCGATAGTTTTTGTTTTTGTTTTCAGGCACTTATGTGTGAGAACTCTCTCTTCATAGCCTTCTCTGGCTCTATTTGTCAGTTTTTCGTTTTGTTTTGTTTTTAAACACAAGTGACTCCATTTTGATTCTTACAACTTTAACAAACTGACTCCATGCTCATATCCAGCCACATTCAAATTCCCTTCATTCTAAGAATTCCTTCAACACAATTCCTTTTACACATTACGAGGATCCAATCAAGGTTCACATATTACATTTGATTATTACATTTTGCTAGTCTATTTTATTCTGAAACCATCTCTCCAGGGTTTTGTTTTTGATTGTTTATTTTCATGATAATGACTCTTCAGAAGAGTTCAGACCATTTGTCTTTTTTTTCAATCCTGCTCCTTCTGTAAAGACCATGTCCTGCTTCTGGATTTGACTGGTTGTCCCCTGCTAGTGTTCCCTAACTTGTTCCTCTATCCCCCACATTCCTTTCAAAGGAGAAACTAGATCTAAAAGTAATTTGTGAGTTTTAATTAAGTTACAACATAATCTGGGAAGTAGTAATCCATTTTCTAGATGTTGGCTGGATTAAATGCCAATTTAGGCTGTTGGCTCTTTAGAAGACTGTCCTTGGCTTTCTAGGACTCCTTCGCCAGGGAGGATCACCTAGGAAGGGATTTGTGGTTATATAGAGACAGGGACAGGGAGAGAAAGGGACACATTTTCCCTAGCTGTGAAAGGATCAACACTGAATTTGGAATTTAGTGTGGAAGTTGACCATTTTTATTCTCTGGACTTCAGTTTCCTCATCTAAAAAATGAAATAATAATAATTTAATTTTTGATAGATTATTGGGCTCAAATGAGATAACAGATTATTATTATTATTATTATTATTATTATTATTATTATTATTGTAGCTCTCCATTTCTCTCAAAAGAAGTTCTGTAGTTCTTGGCAAATCTTTTTTTTTTTTTTTTTTTGAGACAGGGTCTCTCAGTCTGTCGCCCAGCCTGGAGTACAGCATCACAATCACATCTCACTGCAGCTTCAACCTTCCGCGCTCAGGTGATCCTCCTGCCTCAGCCCCCCAAGTAGCTGGGACTACAGGTGTATGCCACCGTGCCTGCCTAATTTTTGTGTTTTTTGTAGAGACAGGGGTTTTCCATGTTGCCCAGGCAGCTCTTGAACTCCTGGGCTCAAGCCATCTGCCTGCCTTGGCTTCCCAAAGTGCTGGGATTACAGGCATGAGCCACCAGCCCATCCCTAGAAAATTCTTTCTATGTAAACTAAGCTAGAAGTGACTCTGCTTTAGGAATTGATACTAAGTGCAGACATATCTTCAATTCATCTCATGTAAGTGAACCAAGTGTGAATATCTATCTATGTATCTATCTACCTAGCTATCTATCCATTATCTATCACAATGAACTTCTTCTTTTTTTTTGGAGACAGAATTTTGCTCTGTTGCCCAGGCTGGAGTGCAGTGGCACGATCTCAGCTCACTGCAACCTTCACCTTCCAGATTCAAGCAAATCTCCTGTCTTTGCCTCCCGATTAGCTGGGATTACAGGCGCCCACCACCACATCTGGCTAATTTTTCTACTTTTAGTTGAGACAGGGTTTCACTGTGTTGTCCAGGTTGGTCTCGAACTCCCAACCTCAGATGATCTACCTGCCTTGGCCTCCCAGAGTGTTAGGATCACAGGTGTGAGCCACTGTACCTGGCCTCATAATGAACTTCCCAAGAGTTACTGAAATAGTGGTGGGGGTCAGTTTTTCAATGTTGATTTAATGCAGTAGTTCTTAGCTGGGGGTAATTTTGCCCTCCAGGGACATTGGCACTGTCTGATCACATTTTTAGTCATTATAACTAAGGAGCTGCTACTGCTATCTAGTGGGTAGAAGCCAAGGATGCTGCTAAACACCCTACAGTGCACAGGACAGCCCTAGCCCCACAACAAAGAATCATGTCGCTCAAAATGTCAATGGTGCCTAGTTAGAGAAACTTTGATTTAATGAGAGGCTCAATTAAATACTGAACCTTAGACAAGACTCCTTGACAAATCCTTTGAAAATCAGGGTTTGAGGTAACATACACCAAAATTCCATGCAATAAAATTGCAAATTATATCCATCCTGGGCCATGTAGTGAGACCCTGTCTCAACAAAAGGTCAAAAAATTAGCCAGGCATGGTGGCGTGTGCCTATAGTCCCAGCTACTTGAAAGGCTGAGATGCAAGGATGGCTTGAGCCCAGGAGGTCGAGGCTACTGCACTCCAGCCTGGGCAACAGAGTGAGACTCTGTCTCAAAAAAATTTACATATTAGGAATTGAAGTAGAAAAACAGAAAGAAAAAAATGAAGAAATGAATATGTTAATTATTTCAATTAACATAATTGCTATGGTTCAAATGAGTTTCCTCTATGGCTAAAAAGAAATCAGAATCAATTGTAGTTTTGATGATCAGAAAAGATAATTCCTAAGGATAATCGCTTTTCCCAAAATAAATTGTAGCTAAATTTTCATAATAAAGTTTTTTTATAATATGGGGAACAATGAGTGATATGTTGATGGGAGGGACAATGTTTTCAGTATTTGTGCAAAAATGTAGAAGTTCGTTCCATATAGGTATTTACTAAAGTAATTTTGATTAAAGCTATAAGGGAAATATTCAGATGAAATTTTGTTAAGGTGATTCATTGAGGGACTGTATTAATAGGATTCCACATGGAGCCTTCTCACGGTCTAATTTGATAATTCTAAATTATGGTACCCTGGGGCAGTATAAAGTTTAAGTAAAGGCACAACTGAATCATGGCCTACAGCCTTTATTATGTTATTTTGAACCCTTTGTAAATATACTGTTTTTAAAATAATGATATTTTTGAGATATTAGTCATGCATCCTAAAAAATAAGCCTTTCAAAGTCAGTTTATGGTATATTCACTGAGTTGTGCAACCATCACCACTATCTAATTTCAGAATATTTTCATTGCTCCCAAAAGAAACCCTGTATCCATTAGTAGCCACTGCCTATTTACCCCTTTCCCGTGTTTCTGGGATCATGTCCATTTTAAGTTCTGTGTATGGTATGAGGAATGAGTCCAATTCATTCTTTTGCATATGGATATCCAGTTGTTTCAACATCATTTGTTAAAAAGATTATTCTTTTTCCCATTGAATTGTCTTCACACCCCTGTTGAAAATCAGTTCACCAGAAATGTAAGGGTTTATTTCTGGATCTTCAATTCTATTCCATTGATCTACATGCCAATTTATGCCAGTACCACACTGTCTTGATTACTGCAGTTCTGTAGTAAGTTTTAAATTTGGAAGTGAGTCCTGTAAATTTTGTCTTTGTTTAAATAATTGTTTTAGGCTGGGCGTGGTGGCTCATGCCTGTAATGCCAGCACTTTGGGAGGCCAAGGTGTGGGCAGAGGGGGTGGATGACCTGAGGTCAGGAGTTCGAGACCACCCTGGTCAATATGGTGAAACCCCATGTCTACTAAATATACAAGTTAGCTGGGCATGGTGGCATGTGCCTGTAGTCTCAGCTGCTAGGGACGCTGAGACAGGAAAATCGCTTGATGCTGGGAGGTAGAGGTTGCAGTGAGCTGAGATTGTGCCACTGCACTCCGCCTGGGTGACAGAGTGAGGCTCTGTCTCAAAAACAAAATGAAACAAAAACAATTGTTTTAGCTGTTTCTGCTCCCTTGTATCTGCAGATGAATTTTAGTTTTCTTTTTTTGCGATGTCTTTTCAAGGCGTTTGGTATCAGGTCAGTTCTGGCCTTATAGAATCACTTGGGAAGTACTTCCTCCTCTTTTTTTTTGTAACAGTTTGTGAAGAATTGGTACCAATTTTCCTTAAAATTGTGTACATTCATCAGTGGTCATCTGGTCCTGGGTTTTTCTTTGTGGGAAGTTTTTTGATTACTAATTTCATCACCTTACTTGTTTAGATCAATTTAGATTTTCTATTTCTTCTTGAGTCAGTTTTGATAGTTTGTACCTTTCTAGAAATGTATCCATTTTAGTTATCTAATTTGTTTGTAAACCACTACTTATAATATTTCTTTATCATTCTTTTCTATAAAGTCAATAATTCCTCTCTCTAACTTTTTTTTTTTTTTTATTAGAGAGAGAATCTCACTATGTTGCTCAGCCTGGTTTTGAACTCCTGGGTTCAAGTAATCCTCCTGCCTTGGCCTTCCAAGTGGCTGGGACTGCCCATATGACCATGCCCACCCTCCCAAGTGGCTGGGACTACAGGCCTGTACCACCAATACCTGTTTTGTTTTGTTTTTTTGAGATGAAGTCTCGCTCTGTCACCGAGGCTGGATGCAGTGGCATGATCTTGGCTCACTGCAACGTACGCCTCCTGGGTTCAAGTGATTCTCCTTCCTCAGCCTCTTGAGTAGCTGGGATTACACCACGCCTGGCTACTTTTTGTATTTTTAGTAGAGATGGGGTTTCACCATGTTGTTCAGGCTGGTCTCCAACTCCTGACCTTGTGATCCGCCAGCCTCGGCCTCCCAAAGTGCTGGGATTACAGGTGTGAGCCACCACGCCCGGTCACCAATACCTTTTTATTTTTTCCCTCCTTCCTCTCCTTCCTTTCTTTGTCACTCAAAAACATCTGAGGTCTCTTTCATTTTTGATGTTAGTAATTTGAGTCTTCTAATTTTTGGTCAGTTTAGTTAAATGTCTGTCAATTTTGTTGATATTTTCAAAGAATCAAGGTTTGGTTACACTGATTTTTTTTGGTGCTTTTTTTTATACTCTAATTTATTTCTATTCTTATCTTTATTATTTCCTTCCCTTGTAAATATACTATTAAATGTTTGTATAGTATCCCCATCATTTGGATGTGTTATAAATAATATCCCAGTTTTGCTGAATATTTTAGATATTTCTGAATATCTGCTGATATTTTAGAGCTTTAGATACCCCCACCTCCATTTTTTTTCCCATTATTAATGATATTGGCCAGGCTCATGCCGGTAATCCCAGCACTTTGGGAGGCCAAGGCAGATGGATCACTTGAGCTCAGGAGTTTGAGACCAGCCTGGGCAACATGGAGAAACCGCATCTCTAAAAAGAAAAGAAATATATATGTGTAAACATCTCCATGTAAGCAGAATTTTCTGTTTTAGAGTTTTGTATAGGGTAGTAGTTAGTAGAAATGGCTTTGGAGCAACACCATGTCCTTCAGTTTACCCAGCTATGTGACTTTGGACAAGTTGTTTGTGTTTGGATTTCTTCATCTGTAATGTGGGAATGGTAATTTGTTCTTGGGCATCTAGGTTATGTTATAATTAGGACTGCTTTCTATCACTGAAATATCTAGGGCAGAGGATGTGAACTATTCTAAATAAACTCAATACATAAAGAAATATTTTCTATTAGTTCCTTTCTGTGAAAAATAGGGAAAGAAAATGAATACACATATGTAAGAAACCACCTCCAAAGTTCCAACATAGGTATTTCAGGAATGTGATGGTCTTTTTTTTTTCCTTTTTCAAATTGGTAACAATTTGAAAAAACCTGCAGGTGAACCACATAGACTAGAAATATGGCAAAAATTAAGAAAATGTTAGGTATGGCTTGAATGTGTAAAATATATGTAGATACTAGTCTATGTGTTATTTGACTATGTTATTGGTAAAGCTTCTAGTCAACAGTAGACTATTCGTAGTTATGTTTTTGAGGAGTCAACTTTTTTTTTTTTTTGGGACAGGGCCGCCTCACTCTGTGGCTGAGGCCAGTGTAATGGTTCGATCTCTACTCAATGCAACCTTGATCTCCTGGGCTCAAGCACCCTCTCACCTTAGCCTACCGAGTAGTTGGTACCACAGGTGCACGCCACCACACCCAGCTAATTTTTTGTACATTTTATTTATTATTAATTAATTAATTTATTTTGAGACAGAGTCTCACTCTGTCGTCCAGTGTGGAGTGCAGTGGCACCATCTCAGCTCACTGCAACTTCTGCCTCCCAGGTTCAAGCAATTCTCTTGCCTCAGCCTCCAGAGTAGCTGGGATTACAGGTCCCTGGCTAGTTTTTGTATTTTTAGTAGAGATGGGGTTTCATCATGTTGGCCAAGCTAGTCTCAAACTCCTGACCTCAGGTGATCTGTCTGCCTTGGCCTTCAAAAGTGCTGTGATTACAGGTGTGAGCCACCGCGCCAGGTCTGAGTGTTAAAACTTACACTCAGAGTTTTTAATGCATGGGGGTTGCTCCCTCAACACCCACATTGTTTAAGGATCAACTGTATTTTTTATTGTTTTATTTATTTATTTTTCTTAAATATTTTTGATCCCTGGTTGGTTGAATCTGAGGATGCAGAACTGAGGAGGGAACATGGCTACATGTTGTCGGGGATAAAAAAGTAAATGTGACTCTGCCTTTTCTCTTGGAGCTTCAAATCAGCCTGTGAATATCTGAGCTGGTGGAGCTGGTAGAGCTGGACGAGGGTAGAGCTGAGCATAATTTTTGTTTCTAAAGGAGAGATAAAACCAAGTATCTCAGGAATCGAAAATAGCTATTAGGTACCCCTTGAAGGGATATCTGAGATCCTTAGGGTTCTCAGTCTTCTTTAAATGCATGTATATTTTTAAAAATGAAACCAAAGTCATAAGTGTAACTAAAGGTACCCTAAAGAAATCACATTAGTTTTGAAATGATCGTGAGGAATCTACAGCATTAACGTTAGGAAACTTTTTATAAAGCCCCAAGAGGTTTCACGTTGGTTGTCTCTGCTGGTAATATGAGCTATTTAAGTGTATTTAAGAAGTGTAGTGACAAAGAGACACGTGGAATTAGCAAGATGTTTCTAGTGGGCTCCACCTTAAAGCCTTGTTCACTTTCTTTTTTTTTTTCAGATGGAGTTTTGTTCTTGTTGCCCAGGCTGGAGTGCAACGGCGTGATCTCAGCTCACCGCAACCTCTGCCTCCCGGGTTCAAGCGATTCTCCTGGTTCAGCCTCCCGAGTAGCTGCTGGGATTACAGGAATGTGCCACCACGCCTGGCTACTTCTGTATTTTTAGTAGAGACGGGGTTTCTCCATGTTGGTCAGGCTGGTCTCGCACTCCCGACTTCAGGTGATTCGCCCGCCTTGGCCTCCCAAAGTGCTGGGATTACAGGCATGAGCCAACGTGCCCAGCCAAAGCCTTGTTCACTTGCATTTTGTGGTTGCTGCTGTTGTGAAATTTGCAGAACTTCAAGCTGTTTGGACTCCATCTTCTAGGTTGAATTAGATTACAGGTAATCTCATGGTGGAGGTGTATTTTGGATCGACTCACTTTTGAAATGTTTATGAAAGAAATTCCTTGGCCTTGGGACTTCCACACTGGAGCTGGCAATCAGGATCACCTTAATTTACCTATTGCAGTGAGGCATCTCTGCTCTGAGGAAAGCAAAACAAAACAAAACAATACCAAATAGAAGAGCTAACGGTTCTGTTTTGTTTTGTTGTTTTAGAGACAGGGTCTTGCTCTATCACTGGGCTGGAATGCAGTGACATCATCATAGCTCACCGTAGCCTTGATCTCCTGGGCTCAAGCGATCCTTCTGCCTCAGCCTCCCAAGTAGCTGGGATGGGACTACAGATGCACGCCACCACACCTGGCAATTTTTTTTAGTTTTGTGGAGACGAGGTCCCATGTGAGCCACTGTGCCCCACCTTTTAAAGAAATTACCATAAGGAAGCAACTGTCTTTAGCAAATAGAAGATCATAAACATCCTTCTGGAGATCTTGAGATGTTGACTGCGGTTTATAGGGCAATGAAAATCTGCCTACCTGAGTGGGCAATGAGACGGGAGTGCCACCTGTGATCCTTCCAGGGAGCAATTCTTTCTGGTGCCAGGAGCCCAAAGGAAACTCAGTCAACCAGCTACAGATGGGCTTGCTCCGAGTTTGTTCTAGAAGTCAGAACTGCCAGCTCTGAAAATAGGTCACAAGTGACAGGCCGTCCCTGGGCTGCTCACAGGAAGTAGCTGCAAAGGTCAGGGAAAGTTTTTAATGACTATACAGGCCAGTGAATGACAGGCTTTGAGGAGCTTCTCTTCTTGGCATCTGAAACAGGCACGTGGAGGAGCTGCCTTGGAGACAGAATGACAGCTGTGGTGATGTGAGCCTGATTCCTCAGTCCCATAAAACAGATACCTTTGCAAAAAAACCATTTCTTTCTTTTTTTTTCTTTTTCTTTTTTTGAGAGGGAGTCTTGCTCTGTCCCCCAGGCTGGAGTGCAGTGGTGTGATCTTGGCTCACTGCAAGCTCTGTCTCCTGGGTTCAAGCGATTCTCCTGCCTCAGCTCCCAAGTAGCTGAGATTACAGGCACCCGCCACCACACCTGACCAATTTTTGTATTTTAGTAGAGATGGGGTTTTGCCACGTTGGCCAGGATGGCAAAAAGGCCGTTTCTATACAGAGGAATCATCTTGCAGGACTCAAGGAATGATTAAGAGGAATCTACAGCGTTAACTTTAGAAATTCGATGCAATATTCCCAAGAGGAGTTAAGGTTGGGATAAGTCATCTCTGAATTAATTTCAACCTTGAGATGTTGCGATCCTATGAAGTCACAGACATATTTCTTTTTTCTTTGTTTGAGATGGAGTCTTGCTCTGTCGCCCAAACTGGAGTGCAGTGATGTGATCTCGGCTTACCACAACCTCTGCCTCCTGGGTTCAAGCAATTCTCAGCTTCAGCCTCCTGAGTAGCTGAGATTACAGGTGCCTGCCACCATGCCTGGCTACTCTTTGTATTTTTAACAGAGATGAGGCTTCACTATGTTGGCCAGGCTGGTCTTTAACTCTTGGCCTCAGGTGATCTGCCCACCTTGGCCTCCCAAAGTGCTGGGATTACAGGTGTGAGCCACCATGCCCGGCCTCAATCCTTGCTTTACTGCTGGCTGAAGTATCATCAAGGCAGGTGATACTTAAGTCCAGATACATATTCCTATTAATACACATTTGCATGGATCATTTGTTACTGAAGTTTACGCCTTATGCTTGAGAATGCTATTTCACAGACACAATTGTTATAGTATAAATCAGAGAGTATAGTTACAATCTGGATACTATTTTTTGCATATCTTATTGGCCCAGCAACCAGCTTGACGTTGGGGACTATCAGGCTCCACATAATAACCAATGTCTCACTCCAAACAAACAGACAGGATACTATGGAGCCAGGGTCAGCAAACATTTTCTGTAAAGGGCCAGATAGTAAATATTTTGGGCCTTGTGATTCAACTCTCTGTTGTAACAGAAAAGCAGCCAGGCAATATGTAAATGAATGAGCAGGGCTGTGTTCCAGGAAAACCACAAAAACAGGCAGCCGGCTTTGGCTTGGACTTTGAGAGCGTGGACTTTGAAGCCAGGTTCAAATCCTAGCTTTCTCACCTTCTAGCTCCAACCTCAAAGAACTTCATTATCTTCTGTGTGTTTTGGTCTTTTCATCTCTAAATTAGTGATAGTACTTATCTAACAGTGCTGTTATAAAGATTAAATGAGTTAAGTTCGTAAAGCACTTAAACAGTGCCTACCAGGTAGTTAAGTGCTATAGCACAGTGTGTTCCATAATTAAACAACCTCTTCCATGGGCAATATTATTCCCATTACGATTTAGATCCAAAGAAAGAAATACATGACTTAGAAGAAGGCTACGACTCGAACTCAGTTTCCCCATCTCTAATATTAATATCAGAGATTGCACTTTTCTCATCAGAGAACAAATCATTACATCAAAATGCAGGGAAATTCCCCATGACAGACTATGAGTCAGGCCTTGGCCTCTAAAGCCAAAATCTTTTTTTTTGTTTTGAGATGGAGTCTCACTTTCTTACCCAGGCTGGAATGCAGTGACATGATCTCGGTTCACTGCAATGTCTGCCTCTGGGGTTCAAGTGATTATTCTGCTTCAGCCTCCCGAGTGGCTGGGATTACAGGCGCCCGCCCCTATGCCCAGCTAATTTTTTGTATTTTTAGTAGAGATGGAGTTTCACCACATTGGCCAGGCTGGTCTCGAACTCCTGACCTTGTGATCCCACCTGACTCGGCCTCCCAAAGTGCTGAGATTACAGGTGTAAGCCACTGCACCTGGCCAAGCCAAAATCTTAAAGGACTACTTGTATTTCTTCTCTTCCCACCCACACAAGGAATTATTATACACAGCGGCATGCTGGGGCTGGTGTGCATTGGCTCACTAGTGCTGACTGTTAAATTTTCAGGAATTTGGGCCAGGCGTGGTGGCTCACACCTGTAATCCCAGCACTTTGGGAGGCCAAGGTGGGAGGATCTCATGAGGTCAGGAGTTCAAGACCAGCCTGGCCAACATGGTGAAGCCCCGTCTCTACTAAAAACACAAAAATTAGTCAGGTGTGGTGCCGGGCACCTGTCATACCAGTTACTCGGGAGGCTGAGGCAGGAGAATCACTTGAACCCGGGGGGCGGAGGTTGCAGTGAGCCAAGATGGTGCCATTTTACTCCAGCCTGGGCAATGAGAGCAAAACTCCATTTCAAAAACAATAAAAATAAATAAATAAATAAATAAATAAATAAATAAATATTTTCAGGAATTTTGTGAAGCAGTAGGGAAACTCTTGGTAGCTTGAAACTGCCTGTGGTGGGAGCATTTACACCATTAAATTGGCAGGTGTCACACAGTCAGGGCTTTCAATCTCTTGGAGAACCAGGTTATCAGCACACTGGCCCTATGCCAGCAGTAAGCACTCCTCCAGGAGGGACCCCATATCCTAAATAGCTAGTTGGTAAACAATATTCAGTGTCATGTGAACCATCACATCCTAGGGCACCATGACCTCAGAAAAATGCCAGGCACACGCTTTTGCCTCATGGCAGAGGCAAACAGCTTTTACATGCTTTGTTTAGAGACAGAAACAAGTCAGTGATGGCCCTGGACTCTGATTTGTAGACATCTGACTAAACAGTGCTGCTCTCTGTTCCCATTCCAGTACACACACACACATATGCATGCGCGCACATGCACACACACACTGGCCTGCGTAGGTCAAGCTAAATAGGAACTGAATGGCGTAGGAGGCACTAAAAGAGAGATAGAGCTTGTTGGGCAAACGTCATAATCATAATCAAAGTACTTTATTTTCTTTTTTTGAGACAAAGTCTCCCTCTGTTGCCCAGGCTGGAGTGCAGTGGCACGATTTCGGCTCACTGCGACCTCCACCTCCCAGGTTCAAGCAATTCCCCTGCCTCGGCCTCCCAGGTAGCTGGTATTACAGGCGCATGCCACCACACCTGGCTAATTTTTGTATGTTTAGAAGGGATCGGTTTTGCCATGTTGGCCAGGCGAGTGATCCACCCTCCTCGGCCTCCCAGAGTGCTGAAATTACAGGCAGGAGCCACTGTGCCTAGCCTCAAAGTACTTTTAGTGGACAGTTTTTCTAGGAAAGGCAATGAGTTCTGTGTTTGTTTTGTTTGCTTGTTTTGCCATTTCTTAAGGTAAGGTCTTCATAATCTAAACATGTGACTTCTACCCTTTTGTGGAAGCAGCAGAGGGAATACAAACAAGGGCTGAACTCAGTCAGAGATTGTTAGACAAGACACTCCCTCGTGTGAAGTTGTGAATCTCATTTTTCTTCTCTATAAAAGGAGAATCAAAACAATTCCATTGCTAGTCTGACATCGTGGTTGTGAAAATCCATGCTATCTTGTTCTCCACTTACTCAGCATACTTTCTGACTACCGCTGTGTGCTGTGAGGGGCTGAGGATCCAGACGTGGCTGAGGAAGGTCCCGGCTCATGAGGAGGTGGAAGCCTGGGTGCTTAAACAGATAATCCAGAGTTTGGATGTGAGGTGGTGAATCACTCTGGCTTCATTTGGTTATACTGGTCAAGAGTTTGGCTCTGGAGCAACGTGTCTGGGTTTGAATCCTGGCTGTGCTTTTGGGTGAGTTATTGAACATATCTTTTTCCATTCTGTAAAATGGGATTTTTAAGCTTTCCTCAATTTCATCTGTAAGCAGAAATAGTAATAGTACCTCCTTCCTAGAATTGTTACAAAGATTAAATGAGATAATATATGTAAAGTTTCTTCCGTTTCTTCATCTGTAAAAATGAAAAGAATAGTAACCACTATTTTTAGTGTTGGCATTGTTGTGATGATTAAATGAGAGAACACATGAAAGTATTTAGAACCTTAGGAAAAAAACACGAATAAGGTAGACTCACGGAAAACACAAACACTAAATAGGTATTTATTCAAGGTTGTAAATGCAGTGAGACAAATATGCGCTAAAGAGGGATTCTTTTTGTTTTATTTTTTGAGATGGAGTCTTGCTCTATTGCCAGGCTGGAGTGCAGTGGCGCGATCTCGGCTCACTGCAAACCTCCACCTCTGCGTTCAAGCGATTCTCCCACCTCAGCCTCCTGAGTGGCTGGGATTGTAGGTGCCTGCCACCACGCCTGGCTAATTTTTGTATTTTTGGTAAAGACAGGGTTTCATCATGTTGGTCAGGCTGGTCTAAACTCCTGACCTCAACCGATCCACCTGCCTCGGCCTCCCGAAGTGTTGGGATTACAGGGGTGAGCCGCCACACTCAGCTAAAGAGGGATTCTTAGCCTGGGAGTCAGGGAAGGCATTTAGAGATGATATCTGAGATTGTAAATTCATTCATTCAGTCATCCATCAGGTGCAAACATTCGAGTGTCTATCACATGCCAGGCTTCATCTAGTGCTGGGTCTATAGTGATAAACCAAACTGACTTATTCCTTACCAGAAGCATCACAAAGAGATGGTTTGGGTGGGGATGGGGGATTTCTTTTTTTTTTTTCCTGAGAGCTGAGATCTCACTATGTGGCCCAGGCTGGAGTGCAGTGCCACAATCATAGCTCACTGTAGACTCAAACTTCTGGGCTTAGGCAATCCTAGAAATCCTCCCACCTCAGCCTCCCAAGTAGCTGGGACTACAGGCACCTGCCACTGTGCCCAGGTGAGAAGGATAGTTTATGCACCCCTTTCCCATAATCCCAAAAGTCCTCATATTTACAAAAATAAACAACCGTTATTTTTTCAATCTTACATGAGTATCATGCAATCACAGCCTTGAGATAAATATAGTAACAACACAATAAAAATACTATAAATAAAAATGTATTTGCATAGCATTTACATTGTATTATAAGTAATCGAGTGATGATTTAAAGTATAGATGATGGGTTGTCATGGCTCATGCCAGTAATCCCAGCAGTTTGGGAGGCTGAAACAGGTGGATTACCTGAGGTCAGTAGTTTAAGACCAGCCTGGCCAACATGGTGAAAGCCTGTCTCTACTAAAAATACAAAAGATTAGCCGGGCGTGGTGGCGGGCACCTGTAATCCCAGCTACTCAGGAGGCTGAAGCAGGAGAAATGCTTGAACCCGGGAGGCGGAGGTTGCACTGAGCCGAGATCGTGCCACTGCACTCCAGCCTGTGTGACCGAACAAGACTCTGTCTCAAAAAAAAAAAAAAAAAAAGTACACGGGAGGATGTATATAGGTTAAAAGCAAATACTATACCCTTTAATCCAAGAAACTTGAGTATTTTTGGATTTTGGTAACCACAGAGGTTCTGAAACCAATTCCCTGTGGATATCGAGGGACAACTGTATGTGGATTTAAGCCCCAAGTTGAACTTATAAGTTAGTCAGGCAAGAAAAAAAAGAGAAGGGAAAGAACAGATGGTACAAAGACCCTGAGGCAGGAAAGAGGTTGTTGCATCTGAGGAATTGAAAGAAGGCCTAGTGGAGTTGGAGTAACTTGGGGAAGGGGTCTGTGATGAGAAGACAAGGAGGGCAGAGGAGTGCCAGTGAAGGGGGAAGTGGTGGGCAGGTCACATCCTGCACTGGACTTTGTGGACCCAAGAAGTTCATCTAGTATTCTAAGTGAGATGGGAAGCAAGTGAACGCTTTTATCAGTAGCTCTGCTTGAAGTCACATAAACTAATACTCTGGCTGCTGTGCAAGAATGCACTGAAGTTGGGCAAGAGTAAAAGCAGAGGAACCCGCTGGGAGTGAATGCACTAGTGCCAGATGAGAGATGGAGGTGGCATGCCAGGTGAGAGATGGAGGGGGCATGCATTATTCTAGTGGCAGTGAAGACGGAGTGATGCGGAAGGATTTGAAATGGACTTGGTGTTGGATTGGATGGCGTGGGGAAGGAGAAGGAGGTGTAAAGAATGACTCCCAGGTTTTGGGCTTCAGCAGTTGTTTGGGAGAGAGCATCTTTGCTAAGGTCAGGAGGCCCAGGAGAGGAGCTGGTTTGGGGAAGAAAGGCAGGAGTTGAGTTTGGGATAAGTGAACTTATCTGGCGCCGGTGAAACACCGTGTGAAAACAATAGGGAGGAATGGCCACGGGACTCTGAGGAGAGGCCTGGGCTGCAGGCATATGGTTGACAATTTTGTTTTTTGTTTTTGTTTTTGAGACAGAGTCTTGCTCTGTCAACAAGGCTGGAGTGCAATGGTGCCACCTCAGCTCACTGTAGCCTCCGCCTCCTGGGTTCAAGTGATTCTCCTGCCTCAGCCTCCCAAGTAGCTGGGATTACAGGTGCACAACACCACGTCCAGCTAATTGTTGTATGTTTAGTGGAGATGGGGTTTCACCATGTTGGCCAGGCTGGTCTCAAACTCCCGACCTCAGGTGATCCGCCCGCCTTGGCCTCCCAAGGTGCTGGGATTAAAGGTGTGAGCCACTACGCCCAGCCTCAGTTGACAGTTATTAATGTATACGCAGATGACAGCTATAGCCATGGTAGATGAGGCCACCAGGGGAGAGCATGTGGTTTAGTCCTCTTATCTTTTTTGGGGGACCCAGACACCTCTGGGAAGCTGCTAAAAGCTCCACTTCTTCCTTTAAAAGTGTTTGCATCCAAGTTTAAGGAGCTTATAGATCCTTCTGAAGCCCGTCCACAACTCTTGTATGGTCAAGAGATGTCAAATTAAAAACAAACAAACAAAAAAACAACAAACCTTGTGTAGACACAGGAATGGGTCCTAGGTTAAGCCCTGGGGAACAGCAACATTTAGAGACAGGACACAGGAAGCACCTGGGGAGGCTGAGACAGAGTGGACAGAGAGAAACAGGGAGGAGGAATTCCAAAATAGGTATGTTATCAAAACTAACCGCAAAGTGTCTCAAGAGTAGGAGACGCAAGCTGCTGAGAGAACTAGAAAGACAAGGCCTGCAAAATGTCCTCCGGAGTTGGCAACAGTAATATTCTGGGGAGGCCTAGCCCCGGGAGTTGGCCTAACAGTGGTCATTTCTGTGGACAGCCAGCTCTGTTAGGAGGAGGCTTTGCCCCTCTGGAGTGGGAAAAGAGACCCTGGGGCCGATGTAGGATGACGGGCAGATTTACGGGCACGAAGATGAGGATGTTGCCTCTTGATGGTGTAGGTTTTCTTAGTGAAATAGGAGGTAAGAGGATAGTGAGAGGGAAGGGCACGCAAAGATGGGGGTTTGGAGGATGGAGGAGATACGACATAGCCTTTGTGAGAAGTGAAGTCAGACCTTACTAGCATGACTGTTTTCTCCATGCAGCTGCAATCAGGGTTGGCCCTTACAGTGAGTAGGATCAGAGGAAGGAAGCAGTGGACTTGGACCCAGAATCATCATGACTGGAGAACCAGCAAGCCTTCCAGAACTTCCCTAGACTGTTCCACTGCCTTTCTCTCCCCTATCTTGAGTTTCTCCTTTTTTTTTTTTTTGCACCTTCTTTTCCTTCAACCTGTAAACATGCTCAAGCCTTTCCTGGTGACTCAGCACTTCCTCTAAAGCCAGTGTCCAAATTCTTTTTTCACCATTCTCAGAACATCTGTAACAGAAAAGGTTTTGGAATATCCAAGTGCTCTTCTCTTTTTCCTAGAGCTTCCCCTTGGCTGGCTGGCTGCACGTTGTCTTACTTTGGCTGCACCTTGAATTCTGGGGCTATCTGTGATCTTTTAAAAGCCCGAATGAGTTGACAGGTTCATGCTGGGTAGCTTGGAGGTATACACTGCAGCCAGAAGCCTAGGGGGAACTCTGAGGATTTTAAATGGAGTGCACTGTAGGTCATTCTGAAGGCTGAATTTGTCTAACAGTTCAGGCTGGAAAGGGTGGATGCCAGTGGGAACCACCGTAGGATTTTTTTTTTTTTTTTTTTTTAAGATGCGGTTTTGCTCGTTAGCCAAGCTGGAGTGCAATGGCGCGATCTCAGCCCACTGCAACCTCCATCTCCCAGGTTCAAGCGATTCTCCTGCCTCAGCCTCCCAAGTAGCTGGGATTACAGGCATGTGCCACCATGCCCAGCTAATTTTGTATTGTTAGTAGAAATGAGGTTTCACCATGTTGGTCGGGCTGGTCTTGAACTCCTAACCTTGTGATCCACCAGCCTTGGCCTCCCAAAGTGCTGGGATTACAGGCATGAGCCACTGCGCCCGGCCCACTGTAGGAATTTGAGGCTTATTAAGGAGGTGAAATAGATAGGACTTGGTGATTGGGTAAGGCAGAAGGCTGAATTAAGAATGACTCACTCATTCCCAACTTTCTAATTCTGATGACTGTGGAGATGGTGGTGCCAACAACTGAGGGAGGGGCAGCTATGAAAGCAGAGAATGAGTTCAGTTTTGGAAATGTCCAGTTTGGGGTGTCTCTGTGGTGTCTAGCTAGAGCTGCCTGGTAGGCAGTTGGATATTTGGTTCTAAATTTTGTGGAAGGAGTCTGGGTTGGAAATTGCTAATGTGGGAGCTGCATCCATGAGGATGCAGGCTATCCCAGAAGAATGAGTGAAGTGAGAAAAGCTGTTGGCTTAGAGTGGAATCCTGAATTTAAGGTGCAGATTCACAAGTGGATGCTACCAAGGGAGGCAGAGGCTTTACTTACCTTCATGTGATAATTGAGAGGGTTCACTCTCCTGAAACCAAGGTAGTAGAGAGATTCCAGAAGGTGAGAGCCATCGCAAGGTGTCATATGTAGCAGACAGAACCAGAGAGATAAGGCCTGAGGAATGCCTGCAAGGTTTGGCAAAATGAAAGTCATGAGTTACTCTTGCCTGAGCAGGGTGAAGAAGGGTCAGAGTCGGGGAGGAGAAGCCAGAATGCCAAGCGTTGAGAAATGAGGAAGCAGAGGCAGCCAGGGAAGACCACTGTTTGAGGTCCGCATGCAACACTTGGAAGCTAGTTCGAGGGGGCACTACAGGAGGAGGTTGGCTTGATAATTTTGTTTTTAGGACTTGGAGAGGCCAGCCTGTTTAAAGGCTGAGAGGGAACAGCCAGGCAAGGAAGCCGGGGAGGTGGGGGAGGAGGATTTTAGGGCCTGACCCCACCCAGACCGCTTTCCTGCGGTTTGCCCAACACTACCACACCCCTTATCTCATTTAATCATTTCAGCACCACGAGGTTTGAAACAAACGGTGAGGTATGAAACAAAACGGTGAGGCCAGGGATTGGGAAGAGAAAGCTGTGGCTCCATCTCGGTCCAGCGTGCTGTCCACGCCAAGAGGCGTGCAGAAATGCCAGCCTCACACAATCTAGGGGACCAGGGGTGGCTGTGGCGCTTTCCTGCCCCCGGGAGGTGTTATCAGTGTCGCAGACTCGGGGCGGTGTGCTGCCCCAGGTGAGATGTCATCACGTGCGTGGACCAGGGGTGGCGGCCCCGGTAAGTGTCCAGGGGTAAGTGCTCCCTGCTCTGCAGGTGTGGTGGGCAGGGTCCGCGTGCATGCCGTCCCCTACTCTAAGACGCTGAGGCGGCTGAGTTCTGTTTAAGTAGCGGCAAGAAGAACAGTCACGGAGCGGGCCGGGCATCAAGGGCTCAGGCCAGGTGGCCCCAGGCGGAAAGATGGCCGCAGCCCGAGGCTGCAGGTGGCCGGGCGCGCTCCCTGCGCGCGTCGCGGAGTGGACGCCGCGAAAATCAAACCCGCGATTTGGAAATCCGGCTGCGGCCCTACCCCGAGATAAGTCTTCTGCGGAGGGAAGTATTTAATTTGCATCCAGGACGGTCGGAAGAGGCGCCTTCCCGTCGGAGGCGAGCCGCGGGCGCGTGGGAGCTTCCTCGTGCGCGCTCCTCCCCGTCCTCCGCCTGCGGCCGGCGCGCAGAGTCCGTGGTCATGTGCGAATGACAGTGTTTTGTTTGTTTTGGCGGGGGCGGGGGTGGCTAAAGGAATGAAAGAGCCTTGCATTGGGAGCTGGGCTCTGGTGTCCTCGCCACCATTCCAGCACAAGCTTCCTCCATGCATGACTCTGGGCAACGTCTGTCTAGTCAGTGAGCCTCAGTTTCCTTCTTTATAAAATGGGAGTTTGGACTATGATGTTGTCATAGCCCAAAGGGGATGAAGTGGGTTTTGCCGTCCCATTTCATCTCACCAGAAAAGCCGCCGTCCATTAGCCACCCTGGCCTGACACCCGGCGTTTTTGGACGGCCTCCCCTTACCTGCCTCTTTCTTGTGCCCGCTGGAGGGTGGCAAAGGCGATGGGTGGGCGGGGCCTAGGAATCGCCCCGCCCCCTCCCCGCCTCCTGACGTCGCCCGCGCCCCTCCGCCCTCCGCCCTCCGCGCGGGGATGAAGCCACCACGTGACCTCACATCCGGCGCGGGAGTCCTGAGCCCGCGCGCGCTCCCCCGCCCGCCCGCCGGCTCTCCCCGCAGCGTGATCGGGCGCCGCCGCGGAGGGGAGGGGGGTTCGCTACGTCGCTGGCGGCGGGGGGCCGTTTCGGAGTGCAGACCGCCCCCCTCCCCTGCCCACCTCCCGCCGCCCTCCCTTGTTCTCGCCTGCCCGGCTGCACGCCGCCGCCGCGGGCGCGGAGGAGGAGGAGAGCGCGGAGGTCCCAGGGCCGGCCCGGCCCCGCCGCGGCGCCTCCTTCCCTCACCCTGAGCCGCAGCGCGCGGCGCCGGCCGAGGGCGATGGGGCTGGGCTGAGGCGAGGCGGCGGCGGCGACAGCGGCGGCCGGGTCCCCCCGCGGCCCCTGGGGCTGGTCCGGTCGCGAGGGAGGCCGCGGAGGAGGCGGCGCGGCGGCGGCCAGTGAGCGGCCCCGGTGAGCGGGGCGAGGGGCGGGTGGGCGGCGGCCACGGGGGAGGTCGAGGAGGCGAATGGTGGTGTCGGGGCGGCGGGTACCGGGCGAGGTCGCGGCCAGTCTTCTCGGGCCGGAGTTGGGCATCGCGGGGACTTGGAGTGTCGGGTACAGATGAGGCCAGGGCGGGAGCCCACGCGGTGGGCGAAGGCCTGGGGGGGGCGAGCGTGGGGGCCGGGCGCGGGGTGGTTGGTAGTCGGCCCTTCGGAAAGTCCTGGGGAGCTGGAGGTCCTGCGGGCGGAGGCGGTGGGGTGCTGGCAGGGCCCTCGATGGGGCTGTGCGGGACCCCAGCTCGTCCTCAGCCGTGGAGTATGGAGCCGCTTGCCATCTCCGCATTTTACAGATAAAATGAGTGAGTCCCGTGGGGGAAAAGTGCCTTCGGACTTGCCTGAGGCCTCGCATTCGGACTCTGTGGCAGTGCGGACTGGAAGAACCCAGGGCCCTTTCCCCTAGCAGTGCTCTCGTGGCCACTCGCGTTATGGCCTGTCTCTCCATTCCCTTCACAAAGTCAGGTTCTGGTGGAAGTGTGACCTCTAGCTTTTTTGGAGAGGTGAGGGGTAGGGATGAAGGGGAGGGAATCGGGTTGGGATTGGCAGGAACTCAGCTGGGGGCTTCCCGGTTTGGAAAAAAGCTTTGTGACAGGTGTTTATTGTCCCCTCTTCCCATAGATCTGACAGACATCCCTGAATCTTGGTGTTTGGACATAGAAGGTATGAATCACTCACATAATTAACCGCTTTTAATCATCAGTGTCTTAGAGCTATATTTAGTGGTTATATTAGTGCAAAATGAATGGGTATGGAGTCGTACCCCTAGAAACAGACTTGTGTTCCTCTGCACTATTCTAACTAAATGAGTAGCACATACCTAGGTATGTCGTGGCTATTTTAGATCTATGAGGCAGGAAGTTAGAATTTAAAGAATCTAAGAAATGCAGGGACTTGAAAAATTATTGCAAAATAAAGCCTTTTAAAAGTTTCGTTGCTAAAATGAAAGTGTTCCGATTTGATTCCTTTGAAGGGTGAGTACATCATGAACAGTGCTCTATCTTTGCTTAGAACTCAGCCTCTTTACCAAGGCACGTGTATTAATTTTGTTTCACTGGAATATATGTGGCATTCTTTTCGCTAGAGGTTTGTTGCTTTGCTGAATAGACTACAGTTGCCAAAAATCAGTGTGTATGGGCATCTCATCCTGGTTTGCAACCCCCTTTAAGGCAAATCAGTGCTTGGAAGTTGTTTGAAATAGTAAACCTATTATTAATGATTGTTGTAGAACATACCTTTTGCTACTATCTTTGATTTGCATTATCCTACCATTAGATCAGGCAGAGAGTGAAATAGTTAAGTGAGATTTTTGAGCCTTGTTAGAACAACAATGCCTGGCTTTGGTCAGAGGATTGGGTGGTAAAAGTGACACTATTTGGTTGCTTTAAATTTTTTTTTTTGAGATGGCATCTTGCTCTGTTACCCAGGCTGGAGTGCAGTGGTGTGAACTCAGCTCACTGTAACCTCTGCCTCCTGGGTTCAAGTGATTCTCCTGCCACAGCCTCCCAAGTAGCTGGGATTACAGGTATGTGCCACCACACCCAGCTAATTTTTTGTATTTTTAGTAGAAACAGGGTTTCACCATGTTGGCCAGGCTGGTCTCGAACTACTGACTTCTGGTGATCCTCCTGCCTAGGCCTCCCAAAGTGCTGGTATTACAGGCGTGAGCACTGAGCTTGGCGGTTGCTTTAATTTAAAAGTGGTACAGTTAAATACAAAATATTAAGTAGCAGTTGATCTTGAAAGTAAAATTGACAAGCTTCAAGTTGATGCAGTGTTCAGATTGTTGTAGGAAGGCCCATTTCTCCTTCCTTCCCTCCCCTCTTCTTTTTTCTTTTGCTTCCTTTCTTTCCTTTTCGTTTTTTTCTCTCTGTCTCTTTCTTTCCTTTTTTCTGATGGGGTCTCACTCTGTTACCCAGGCTTGAGTGCAGTGGTGCAATCCTGGCTCACTGCAGCCTTACCTCTCAGGCTCAAGTGATCCTCCTGCCAGCCTCCCAAGTAGGTGGCACTACAAGTGCAAGCCACCATGCCCAACTCGTTTTTTAAATTTTTTGTGGAGATGGGTTCTCTCTTTGCTGCTGGGGCTGATGTTGAGCTCTTAGTCTCAAGTGATTCTCCTGTCTTGGCCTCCTAAAGTGCTGGGATTATAGGCATGAGCCACCGTACCTGCCCTAGGGGACATTTTGTTCAGGTCACCTAAGCTTTTTGGAGGGACCTTTGGTAATTAAAATTCTGATTTACAACTGGTTTGAGATAAATAGGATAAATTCCTACATAGGTAGGAAACTAGTTTCATGGAATTTGGAACAAAACTCTGTATACCTGAAGGTCTAAACGGTATCTTATGAGGAGTTTTCTAAACGGTATCTTATGAGATATTAGAGCTAAAATACTTCTGCTGGTTTCGTTAGATCTTTTTTTTTTTTTTTCTGGAGATGGAGTCTTGCTCTGTCACCCAGGCTGTAGTGCAATGGCATGATCTCAGCTCACAGTACCCCCCGCCTCCCAGGTACAAGCGATTCTCATGCCTCAGTCTCCCGAGTAGCTGGGATTACAGGCACCCACTATCCTGCCCTGCTAATTTTTGTATTTTTAGTAGAGACAGGGTTTTACCATATTGGCCAGGCTGGCCTTGAACTCCTGACCTCAGGTGATTCACCCACCTCGGCCTCCCAAAGTGCTGGAATTACAGGTGTGAGCCACCGCGCCTGGCCTGGTTTAGTTAGATCTTGATAGTTACCTCATTTAGGTAATAGCAGTTTCCCATCTATGTCATATGTTAAGTGTGGATTCTTGTGTGGATAAGAAGTGTGTATTGGCAACTATAGCATGTTGTAGTGGAAAGAGCATGGACTTGGAAATCAGACCAGAGTTTGACTTCTGATTTTCTGAACTAGCAGTTCGAGTTTGACCAATGCTAATAGTTATTGAGTGAGCTTACTATATAGTAGGCTCTGAATTAAACACCTTACATGAATTATTTCACTTCAACTCCATTTTATAGATGAGGAAACTGAGGTTCAGAGATGTTATGTTGCCTAGTCACCTACAACTAACCTCATAAACCCAGAGACAGAAACCTTTATGTTAAGCACATTAACATAGAGCTAGGTTTCTGTCTGTCTTCAAAGTCGCTTATACTGTAAGTTGCTTAACTTCTTTCATTTTTTTTTTATTAACAAAGAAGAATACTGATACCTGAAAGTGTTGAGGATTAGTTGAGACCATGTGTAAAGAAAGGAGCACTCTTGCTGGCACATAATGGTTTCTTTCCTTCTTCTGTTCCATATACTGAATCAGACTATGCTTGCATAACGTGGTGGTTTTGTAACTACTGTGAATATGAGGTTTTAGAATATGAATATGCGTTATTCCTAAGATAAATAGTAATCTTAGGAGATAGGCACTAGATCATATTACTATAGATATACAACCTACCCAGTGGTCAAACTCATGACAGTGAGCAGTGATGGGGACACCCTGTGGAACTTTGTCTTTATTCTGTCTTTTTTTCTCAGTCTGAGTGATGGTGGAAATAAGAACTTCATACTTGTGAATGACAGCAAAGTGGTTTATAATTTTGAAAATCTTGAAGACAGAAATAGGATTTCAAAATGAGCTTGATAATGTGGTTTATCCAAAGTGGATTCTGTGTGTTGTATATTTAGTGACCTAAACTATGTAAGTATCAAGTGGGAGACCTTATATTTGAATGGATGATAAATGGAATAGGAGTTGGCAGCTTATCACCTATCAAAGAAAACAGTTAAAACAGTTCACAGTTGTGTGCTAAAAGAACGTGATCTAGTGTCTGATACCTGTTAAGATGTCATTTCTGATATATCACCAGAATCTTAGTGATGAAATGTATTCTGAATATACCATATCTCATCTGGATCCAAGAGGTAGCTGATGGGATTTAGCCTTGGTTTTGGAACATAGTTTTTGTGAAAATGAAGCTAATTTGCCTATGGAGAGAGTAAATCTGTAGTTGTCAAAACCATGTTGAGTTTTTTTTGAGATAGAGTGTTACTCTGTCTCCCAGGCTGGAGTGCAGTGGTTCTGTCATGGCTCACTGCAGCCTTGACCTTCTGGGCTCAAGCATTCTTCCCGCCTCAGCTTCCAGGGTAGCTGGGACCACAAGTGTGCACCAGCACACCCAGCTTTTTTTCTTTTTTTTTTTTGTAGAGGTGGGTTTTCACCACATTGCCCAGGCTGGTCTCAAACTCCTCAACTCAAGCAGTCCGCCTGCCTTGGCCTCCCAGAGTGTTAGGGTTACAGGCATTAATCACTGCAACCCATCCTTTTTTTTTTTTTTTCTTCTCCTAGAGAAAGAGTCTCGCTCTGTCACTCAGGCTAGAGTGTAGTGGCACGATCATGGCGCACTGCAGCCTCAACTTCCTGGCCTTAGGCGACCCACCTGCTGGGACAACAGGTGTGTGCTATCGTGTCTGGCTAATTTAAAAAAATTTTTTTTTTTTTTTTAGACAGAGCCTCGTACTGTCGTCCAGGCTGGAGTGCAATGGCAAGATCTCTGCTCACTGCAACCTCCACCTCCCGGGTTCAAGCGATTCTGCTGCCTCAGCTTCCCGAGTAGCTGGGATTACAGGTGCCCACTACCATGCCTGGCTAATTTTTTTGTATCTTTAGTGGAGACAGGGTTTCACCATGTTGGTCAGTCTGGTCTTGAACTCCTGACCTTGTGATCTGCCCACCTCAGCCTTCCAGAGTGCTGGGATTACAGGTGTGAGCCACCACGCCCGGCCTTTAAAATTTTTTGTAGAGATGAGTATCTCAGTTTGTTGCCCAAGCTTGTCTCAGAACTCCTGGCCTCAAGCGATCCTCATGCCTCAGCCTCCCAAAGTGTTGGAATTACAGACATGAGGCACCTTGCCCAGCCAAAACCATGTTCTAATTAACCTCTTATGTTCAGATAGCATGCAAGAAGCAAGGAGATTGTTAGGTTCTTGTTTGAGTTTTGTCGATCATCATATTTTGAGAGTAGAGAAATAAAGAGAGATTCAGATTTCTGGCGCATAATTTTGATTAAGATTTAGGTTTAAAAAAATGAAAAAGTTCTGGGCTCAAACTAATCTGTAGAAAAATAGATATTTGTAAGGTAGAAGAAGGTCCTGAAGTTAATCAGTTATCACTAGATAACTAGTGATTGTAAAAGGAGTTAAAACCATTTGTGTTAGTAGGTGATGCACAGTGACTCGTCCCAGTGCTTTGGGAGGCCAAGGCAGGCGGATGGCTTGAGGGCAGGAGTTTGAGACCAGCCTGAGCGACAAAACGAGACTTTGTCTTAAAACAGAACCAAAAATAATTTGTATTAGTAAGGTAAAAAATAGAGGTAAAATGAGATGACATGAGTAAATGGTAATTGGAAAAAATGATCACTGTTATGATAGTTTATAAAATGACTTAATGGGCCGGGCGCAGTGGCTCACGCCTGTAATCCCAGCACTTTGGGAGGCCGAGGCGGGCGGTCACAAGGTCAGGAGATCGAGACCACGGTGAAACCCCGTCTCTACTAAAAATACAAAAAATTAGCTGGGCGTGTTGGCGGGCGCCTGTAGTCCCAGCTACTCAGGAGGCTGAGGCAGGAGAATGGCGTGAACCCGGGAGGCGGAGCTTGCAGTGAGCCTAGATCGCGCCACTGCACTCCAGCCTGGGCCACAGAGCAAGACTCTGTCTCAAAAAAAAAAGAAGAAGAAGGAGGAGGGAGAAAAATGGAATAAAGGAGAGAACTGTCCAAATAAATTTCTGACACTGAGGAAAGTTGTTTGAGGATGGGGATTGCTGAAAAGTTTTCATAAAACGATTCTCTAGAGGGAACTATGCCAATACCATATCTGTTAACATCTTAGACCCACAGGGCCGTATTGGAGCCTTTGCTGGAGTCTGAGAGGGTAGAACATTAACTCGAATAGTAAACGTCAAGACCACGAAATTAATCTGTTAATCAGAATTTTGTCTTTTTTGTTAATTCTTACACTTACTCCCTGTGGATCTTGGTTTTAAATGATCAATTGACACTCAGAGACTAGTTAGATAAGAAATTAAATTTCCAGAAAAAGTGAGTTAACTATGTAAAGTAGAATTTCCTAATTACGTGGTCTGGAAATTGCTGATGTCTATAGAATCTTTCTCAAGTTTTAAGTAAAAATACTTGTAACTGATGTTGGATGGTAAGGTGAAAGATGGTTCTAGCTCAGTGAGTTTTTCTTATTTTTTTCACAAAGGAGTTGAACATTGAAATAAAGAGGTGTGAGACTGGAAAATAATGCGGAGAGATCATGGATTATTTAGATTAGTTCCTTTTTACAGAAGAGGAAAGTGAAGTAAGTGACAGCGTAAAGGATGTGGGGTTAGAACCTCAGATCCTTTCTCTACCTTGGGTATTCCTTTCACCCTTGCTTTAATTTTGTGCTCTGTAGTAATGGCACATCTCAAAACTCTTGTATTTTTTTTTTTCCAGTGAGAGCCAACTTTTAAGGGTTGCCTTTGCTTGCTTGACAGACTTCTTAAAACAAACTATATTTAGTTTGTTTAAAATGAGTCATGGAATTGCTCCCACATATGTGTCTAAGGGTGGCTTCTTTATATTCTTTATAGCATCCCTGTTGCTGTTTCCCCCCCCCCCCTTTTGTGAAAGAGGATGAAATAGATTTTAGTTATTTATTTTGATTTAAAAGACAAGTGTTTTAGGTCCTGATTTTTTTCTGATTGATCTAAAGAGCTGAATAAAGTGAAACCACCGTTCATGGGGCCTTTGGGCCTAAATTCTCAGATAAAAATCCTATGAAGTCAAAATTACTCTTGGAAAAAGTCTTTTAAAAAGGCACCAGTTTGAAAACTGGTTGGAAACTGAGAGTCTGTCTTTCAGTTCCAGCTGCCAGTTTTCCTGTAGTTTTAGAGAGGTCCCTTTTTTGGTGAGCTGGAATCCTTATCAGCTATGTGAGACCTGTTTTGACAGGTGAATGGGTCTTTAGATTGACTGAGCATAGCAGATTTATAGTCTTCATTTCATGCTCACTCTGGGACAGGGATGTAAAGGCAGGCATACTATCATCATTATTTAAATTATTTTTCTCTGTTGCTTCTCCCCAGAGTATAAGTAGTTGAATTGGTTTAATTAAGTGCATATATGATAGGACTCCACAGTGTGAATAATGGAGAAATAACTTAGGTATTTATGAATGTCTGCTATCTCCCTAAGGTTATGCCACAAAAAGATCTAGTATAATTAAAAGGCTAGGTAATAAAGTTGAGAATATTAGGAGATTATTGGTACTTTCTATCATTCTGAGGGGATACTCAACTACTTTGAGTGTTTTTGTTTTGTTTTTTTAAAGAATATATTTATTCCTTACTGCTAGCAAGATCTGCATTGTTTTAAAAGAGCTATATAAATTATTAATGGATTCCACAAAATTTAAAGTATCTGAACTTAAATATTACTCTGGGGGTAGCACAGTAAGAAAATATGAGTGTGTAAAAACATGATGGTGGCTAAAAACTGAACAGTCCTATGTCCTGGGAGAGGGCATGGTGTATTTGATAAAAATGTGGGCTTCAGAGCCATAGTGATTTTGAATTACAGCTCTGTCACATACCAGTCTTGTAGTCCGGATTAAGTAAGTCACTGAACCTCTGTGAGCTTTTTTATTTGCCAGATAGAGGTGATAAAGGGTACCTTAGAGAATTGTAAGGATACGAGTCTGAGTGAAGGGTAACTTATTATTTGTTAGCTTAGTAACATTGAAGATATTCAAAACAAGTCAGATGTGTGTGGGGGATGTGATTGATGATTGCTTTTTGGTTTTTTGTTAACTGGAACAGCAGGCAATAATGTCGTATTCAGGCTTTTTATGTCGAAACACTCCGTGATTTTGTATCTTTAGTCGCAGCATCCTCAAAAGCTCAAGATGTTAACCTCATGTATCTCCGATACACATTTTATGTATATTTTAGTTTTTCACTTTGTGTCTCTGGTGTGTTTGCAGTCTGCTTTCTCTCCCATCTTCTATGTTACTATGACCCGATGTCTCTATCTCTGACCACATTATAAAATTTAAATCTATCTGTAATTATGTTTATTTTATAGGACTTTATATGCCTTATTTTCATTTAAAAATTCTGATTAGTCAAATATTTCTACTTTTTTTTTAAAGAAGACTGAATTATATTTCAATTTTGTGACCTTTAGATTTCTTTAAACATGGAATCCTAGTCACTTGTTCCTTATATGAAGATTTTTCATTCATGTCTAGATCATGCCTTAGCTTCTTAAGCCACCAGTTTTCTAAGCTCATTTACAATTTTCATCTGTAGTTCCCTTGTTTCTCCTTTTTTTAATGTTTATGTTTCTTATTTTCCTAAGCACAAAAGACAGAAACCTATTGAATGCTAATTATAATAAGTAGATTAGTATACTAAGTAAAATGTAAAGTACAACAGGCAAATGACATAATTTTGTCTGTAGCACTTACTTATTTGAAAGACTAGACTAACCTAGCAAACTCTTAGTTGAAATATTTAATGGGTCTTTTTGATATGAAAATGTACTTTTCATAGTTGTCAGCACTGCCTTAGAGTTAGTTGAAGAATAATTTTAAGCTAACCCATGGTTTTCTGTTCAGTGTTTGGTGAAAAGAATAGAATAAGCTCCTTAATTTAGTCAGATTCAGAAGCATCTTAAAGAGTACCCCCTCCCCCAATCCTTTCTCATCTCTGGTGCAGCCCATAGTGAATCACCATTCTTCATGTTCCCTTAATAGTTGTGGCAGTGATAAGTTATTGTACTGCATGAGAGTTGTGATTTTATAGGTAGCAAGGAATGGGGCTTGGTTAGGGCCTCTTGGTTACGCCCTTAGGACTGAGTTGGTACATCTAACTCTTCAACAGTGTTTTAGTTCCTGTACCTGCCACACACCGGGCTGGATGCTGGGGAGACATTGGTGAATGAGTCTGCTCTGTCACACATACACACTCCAGCAGGTGAACACTGTGCTGTTGCACTGCACGAGTCCAGAGGATGCCATTCATGTTGTATTCTTTAGGAATGTGGCTCCTTGGCCTGGCCTAGGGTCTCTTTCAGGTGAGAAAAGTTCAGAATCTCCATCACCTACAAGATAATCTCTATTGTTTATCATGTCTAACAAGACCCTTCATTATAATCTGATCCTGTCCTGTCTTTCTAAACTTCCATTTGTAATTATTCCTCAAAGGCCATCACCCTGTGCACCAGTCGGTTTAAATAACTTGTGTTCCTGGCATTTTTTAGGATCTCTCACTATTGTACTTCTGCATATGGCAGTTCCCCTGCTGGGGTTTCATCTCTCTCTGTTTTCCCCTCATATTTTTCCTCTTACTGCTTGTTTGCTTGATCAGCTTTACATCCTTCAGGTCTTAGATCAAGGAATAGTTTTTTTCTGAAGTCTTTTCTGTTCTTGGTTCTCCTCTCTTTCTCCCTGCTGCCATTGCTCACCATTTTGTTTGATATTTGTTTGCTTACTTATTTGTCTAGCCTACTAGATGTGATTCCTTAAGGTTGGAAATTTAATATTGTAACCTCCAGCATTTAGACCACTAGTTGGTACATGGTAGGCAATACCATTCTAACAAGTGACTTTTTATGAAATCAAATTGGCAATAAACCAGAATGATTATTGCTAGAAATGCTAATTTAATATTTACAGAGTTATTTGAAATATTGGGATACTTGACAACATCTTGGTTTTCTGATTTCATTTACCATTTTCTAGTCAAGCAGTTGTTGGGGTTAGATTTCAGGGAACTGCTTGGCTAGAGTGAAGACACTGTTTTAAGTTCATTGGTGAACATGTTGGTGAGAACTTTGTCTGCTGAGGAATTAACCATAAGTGGTCTCAAACTAAAACAAATACACAGAGGTATTCAACCCAAGAAAATGGATGATGTGTAGGATTGTAGCGCTGGCCCAGCTCTGTCTCTACCTGTGGCGCTCACTGCAGCAAATCCGCAGGAATGAATGAAGTGAAGTGGAAACCCTTCTGGGAGGCCCAGTCAGGAAGAGACTCCTAGACTCTTCTGGGCCAGCCTTTCTGTGCGATAGAGTGTCCACTCCCCATATTCTCTGCATACTTCTTTTAAAATTTTGTTTCTTAGCGATCCGTCTTAGGTTAACAGCTATGAGAAGCTGTCACTAATTTATGTATTAACTTCTGAACAGAAGGATCCTGGTTAAGAGGGTTGATCTGAAGAACATAGTGCTGTGGTGGAGGTTGTGTAGAGTTCCATGAGATCACTAAGGGACCTGGGAACACAGGATATTGGGAGAACTGGGAAAGGGGAATAGGGATGAGATGTGGGAGCATGCCAAAGACAAAATTACTTTGTTGTCAAATTTTGCCCGGAAAAAGAAGAGGGATTCCACCCCTGCTTCGCCCAGTCTGGCCCTGTCTCCTTTGTTCAGCTGCACTGCTGGATGCTTGCTTGGTTCCCAGCTTTGAGGTTTTTAGTCTGTAAGTTCAATATTGTTGGACAAGTGCTCTGATACCTGCAGAGGTGGGAGAAAGGTGGGGGCAGTCCTCTGCTAGGAGGTGGAAGGGACAGTCAAAGCTTAGTAGCCTGAGCTGGTCCTGGAAGAGCAAGTAGGAGCTCTTTAGCCAGACTAAGAGAAGGGCATTCTTGGCAGAAGGAATATTCTATATAAAGAATTGGAGTGAGGGAACAGTAGGGCTCTTTGAAGAATTACAGATTGTGTTCTAAATGAATGACATGTAAGGTTTGTAAGGGGCGAATGATAACCATTGATGAATGGCAGATGGTGTTGACAACTAGGCAGGGCCAGAGTCTGTAGGATCCTACATGTCTTGCAATCAGTTTTGACTTTGACCTTGAAACCCAGTTGGGTCTCCCTTCCACCCCAGTTCCTCATGGTAGGGAAATACATCATGTTGTGTGTTGTAAGGCTTCAAAACCTTACTAGTGAGAGGCCTGCTTAATATTGTTTAATCTAGTTCAGCTTAATTTTTTTGAACAAACAAAAAACTTAGTTTAAAGGTACTCTTTTAGCAGTTTAGGAATTGCTACTACAGACGTACTCTTTTAGCAGTTTGGGAATTGCTACTACAGACGTACTCTTTTAGCAGTTTGGGAATTGCTACTACAGACGTACTCTTTTAGTAGTTTGGGAATTGCTACTACAGACGTACTCTTTTAGCAGTTTAGGAATTGCTACTACAGACGTACTCTTTTAGCAGTTTGGGAATTGCTACTGCAGACGTACTCTTTCAGCAGTTTGGGAATTGCTACTACAGACGTACTCTTTCAGCAGTTTGGGAATTGCTACTACAGACGTACTCTTTTAGCAGTTTGGGAATTGCTACTACAGACGTACTCTTTTAGCAGTTTGGGAATTGCTACTGCAGACGTACTCTTTTAGCAGTTTGGGAATTGCTACTGCAGACGTACTCTTTTAGCAGTTTGGGAATTGCTACTGCAGACGTACTCTTTTAGCAGTTTGGGAATTGCTACTACAGACGTACTCTTTTAGCAGTTTGGGAATTGCTACTACAGACGTACTCTTTTAGCAGTTTGGGAATTGCTACTACAGACGTACTCTTTTAGCAGTTTGGGAATTGCTACTACAGACGTACTCTTTTAGTAGTTTGGGAATTGCTACTACAGACGTACTCTTTTAGTAGTTTGGGAATTGCTACTACTACAGACGTACTCTTTTAGCAGTTTGGGAATTGCTACTACAGACGTACTCTTTTAGCAGTTTGGGAATTGCTACTGCAGACGTACTCTTTTAGTAGTTTGGGAATTGCTACTGCAGACGTACTCTTTTAGTAGTTTGGGAATTGCTACTACTACAGACGTACTCTTTTAGCAGTTTGGGAATTGCTACTACAGACGTACTCTTTTAGCAGTTTGGGAATTGCTACTACAGACGTACTCTTTTAGTAGTTTGGGAATTGCTACTGCAGACGTACTCTTTTAGTAGTTTGGGAATTGCTACTACTACAGACGTACTCTTTTAGCAGTTTGGGAATTGCTACTACAGACGTACTCTTTTAGCAGTTTGGGAATTGCTACTGCAGACGTACTCTTTTAGCAGTTTGGAAATTGCTACTACAGACGTACTCTTTTAGCAGTTTGGGAATTACTACTACAGACGTACTCTTTCAGCAGTTTGGGAATTGCTACTACAGACGTACTCTTTCAGCAGTTTGGGAATTGCTACTACAGACGTACTCTTTTACAGACGTACTCTTTTAGCAGTTTGGGAATTGCTACTGCAGACGTACTCTTTTAGCAGTTTGGGAATTGCTACTGCAGACGTACTCTTTTAGCAGTTTGGGAATTGCTACTACAGACGTACTCTTTTAGCAGTTTGGGAATTGCTACTACAGACGTACTCTTTTAGCAGTTTGGGAATTGCTACTACAGACGTACTCTTTTAGCAGTTTGGGAATTGCTACTACAGACGTACTCTTTTAGCAGTTTGGGAATTGCTACTACAGACGTACTCTTTTAGTAGTTTGGGAATTGCTACTACAGACGTACTCTTTTAGTAGTTTGGGAATTGCTACTACTACAGACGTACTCTTTTAGCAGTTTGGGAATTGCTACTACAGACGTACTCTTTTAGCAGTTTGGGAATTGCTACTGCAGACGTACTCTTTTAGTAGTTTGGGAATTGCTACTGCAGACGTACTCTTTTAGTAGTTTGGGAATTGCTACTACTACAGACGTACTCTTTTAGCAGTTTGGGAATTGCTACTACAGACGTACTCTTTTAGCAGTTTGGGAATTGCTACTACAGACGTACTCTTTTAGTAGTTTGGGAATTGCTACTGCAGACGTACTCTTTTAGTAGTTTGGGAATTGCTACTACTACAGACGTACTCTTTTAGCAGTTTGGGAATTGCTACTACAGACGTACTCTTTTACAGACGTACTCTTTTAGCAGTTTGGGAATTGCTACTGCAGACGTACTCTTTTAGCAGTTTGGGAATTGCTACTGCAGACGTACTCTTTTAGCAGTTTGGGAATTGCTACTGCAGACGTACTCTTTTAGCAGTTTGGGAATTGCTACTGCAGACGTACTCTTTTAGCAGTTTGGGAATTACTACTACAGACGTACTCTTTCAGCAGTTTGGGAATTGCTACTACAGACGTACTCTTTCAGCAGTTTGGGAATTGCTACTACAGACGTACTCTTTTACAGACGTACTCTTTTAGCAGTTTGGGAATTGCTACTGCAGACGTACTCTTTTAGCAGTTTGGGAATTGCTACTGCAGACGTACTCTTTTAGCAGTTTGGGAATTGCTACTGCAGACGTACTCTTTTAGCAGTTTGGGAATTGCTACTGCAGACGTACTCTTTTAGTAGTTTGGGAATTGCTACTGCAGACAATGGGAAGCTACTGAAATTTTACGGAGAGAGAGAAATGGTTGTATCTGGCTGCATACAGACTTGAATGAGGGAGATGAGGGCTCAGGACCTGAATCAAGGCAAAGCCGATGGAGATAGGCATGGTGAGGTGGATTTGAGAAGGGTAGTCATGATAAGATGAGTGGCCAGTTGGATATAGACGGTGTGAGATAGGAAGAGTTCAAAGGTGACTTCTAAATTCCTGGCTTGGCTTTTTAGGCAAATCATGCTTATTAAAGGAGTAGGGGGAATTGGTGGTGGCTGGGTGGTGGGGCAGATTTTTTGGAAGAAAGAGAAAATGAACCTTTGGAATTTGAGCTGTCTGCTAACATGTAGTTGAATCTGTGGGTCTGAAGCACATGAGAGACCAGTGCTGAAAATGTGAATTGGTAGTTGCCATCGAGATGGTCCAGTAGTGCCGCCTCGATGAGATTGTTACAGAGAGAAGAGCCTGAGGAATATTAATAATTAAGAAGTGGGCAGAGGAGATGGAGGCTTGGTAACCTGGCTACCCGCCCAGCAACCCAGGCTAGTGTAATGTGAACTGCAGCACAGCAGAGTTGTAGGAGGTAAAATGGGCATTTGTGGGCTGTCTTAGGAACCTAGACACTATTTTCCTTATGGAGAAATGTATTTCAAGTACATTTGGAGCAAGAATTGGTTTTTAAATGAATTTTGTCCTTTGAAAGATAGTGCTGCCTACATGTCATTCGTTGATTTGTTGGTGAGGCTTTTTCATGTAAAGTCACCCCATGCTTGACTTTCTGGGGAAAATGAAAAATACTAATCTTGATTAAGTAAAGATGATTTTTTCCTGGTTTTGAAAGACAGTATTCTGGTAAGTAGATACATAATGCCCATAAAAGTGTTGTGTAAACTAAATATTCCTGTACAGATGTCACTATTATGGTTGTTACAGTACCTAAATACATTGATTGTGGGGGAGGGGGATGTGTGTGTGTGTGTATGTGTATGTGTTTAAATCCTGAATAGTGGCATACAGGACGATTATAAGAGGTTAGAAAGTTAATATTTTTCTGATGGTTGTACCATGAATAAGGTAATTAACTTCTTCAATAGTAACTTATATTAGTGTATTTTTGAAATATTTGTTCGATGTAAATGTTATGGGCTTTGTATTGTCTGTGCTGAGTTAGCATGGGTGGGTTTCAGATTAGACAAAGGACTCAAGTAGAAAAACCCAAATTCGTGTAACTTAAAGTTGACCCAAGTACCTATGAGTTACAGTTATAGATTTGCAGGATTGTACTTTTTGTACAGAATAACTTCCTAGTGATTTTGTGCTTCTTTGTGGTTGGATTTTCAAATCAGAATCTGGAAGAGTGAAATATGAGTCATTCCGTAGTGTAGATCATGAGGAAAACTAATTTTGCTTTGTTTCGAATTGTAGAGTAATTCTGAAGTGAACCATACAGAAGTAATGAAAAAAATTATTTTTGGATTTGCTATTAATAAGAAAAAACAAACTTTTCTGAGGTTTATATGTATCTCTTTAACACACTGAAGACTTGGAAGTATAACCTCTGGAAAATTTTCTTCTACTCTTCTTTTTTTCTTCTCTCCTCTTCCCTATTCCTATACTATTCCCTAGCCTCGCCTTTTTCTCATCCTATCTTTTCCTCTCCGCTGTGCTGCATCAGCATCTTTCTATGCGGAATGTTACTTCTTGTTTTATTATGCAACTCCAGTGTAATCTTTTCAAATACTTTCATTAGTAATTTAAACTCAACATAGTCTTAGCAACAGTGCACATTACTTAGCTGAAATGGTCACAGTCTGAGCAGTGTGGCCAGTTTGAAGCATGAATGTACAGTGAGCACTGCATCACAGCAGTCACTCGCCGGCAGCAGCTGTAAGGTTTCATCTCAGCAGTGTCTTGATTTCAGCTATATGGTAAAATGAGAATTCATGAATGTTTAAATTTCAAAGACCATCTTTAAATTGATGACTGAAATGTCAGCAGTTACTTGAGATTTTCATTAATAGCATTACAGTTTCAAATGAATAGTTGTTAATTTGCATTATAATGGAATACATACATAAATTTACATATTACTCAACAAAACCCTTTACCTTAACTCTGAACTTAAAAGTATAATTTTTAGTTTGGGGGAATTAGGCTCATTTATCCATTTGGTTTATTTACACAAGCTGTTAATGAAACTCTTGATTTGTCAGTTCCTATTATAGTAAATACCCGTGTCACACAATTTCTTTTCTGCTTATTTTAACATACTCCGATTTCCAGCTGCTTAGGAGGCCAAGGTGGGAGGATCCCTTGAGCCCAGGTGTTGGAGACCAGCCTGGCAAGATGAAGAGACCTCATCTTTATGGGGGAATTGGGGGAATTAATTAGGCCCGCAGCCCCTTCCTGCTCAAGGGAACATCCCTTGAGCTCAGGAGTCGAGGTTGTGGTCAGCTGTAACGGTGCCACTGTCTTCCAACCTGGGTGACAGAGTGAGACCCCATCTCTTAAAACCCAAAAAACTCTTTTATTTGTTCTAGTGTGTTTGCTTTAAATATGTACTATCACCCCCTCAAGGAAAGAAAGCACAAAACTTTTATACTCTACTTCATAAGTCTAAAGATGCAGAGGAATTTGAAGAAACTGTTAATGGTACCCTCTGCCTTGCAATATGAGATGATGTTAACAATTTGGTGTATATCTTACACCTTTCTCTTTGGTCTTTTAAAAACACATATCCACAGAGTTATTTGGTTGCTATAAAAATAGTGTATTAGACATACTCCTTTTTTCCTGTTTTTATATATTATGTAGATCTATCTTGGTCTCTACACATAGATTTAACTCATTCTCCTTAATTCCATAAATTATTCATCTGTTCTTCTATTCATGGACGTTCAGGTAGGTTCTAGGTTTTTTCCACCTGCTGCAAACAGTGTGCAGTATATATGTTTTGTACCTATGTACCTATATATATATGTCATAGATTTTAAAAACTGGGATTGTTGGATCAAAGTATATAGGTTTTAAATTTAAATATCTTCTGAGATCAGATGAGACTGGCACGTTCAGAGTGATATGGCCATAGACAAAATTTAAATGTCTTGTCAATTGGTTTTTTAAAAAGATAGTACAGATTCACTCCTAAGACCAATATATAAGGGTGCTCCTTGTCAGGTTTTTTTTTTCCCCCCCACCGGTTTAATGGGCAAATAATGTCTTACAACTTAATTTTGCACTTTAAATACATTGTCTTGTTCTGTAATAGGTTCATTTGCTCTTTGTTACTGTTTTCTCGCTTGCTTTACAACTTTGTAAGATCCCTAAATTCTAATTTTTTTAGACTAGAATGTAAAGGGAGTGTTAATATAGCTGCCTCTGTCCTCCCCATTATCATTTGTTTTGTGTTTTCTTGCGTATCTTAATTTTTTGTTGAGACACGTGAATGCAGGGCATCTTTTACAAAGGCAATTCCTGCTTTCCATGCCACGATCTCCGCTGGTACTAAAATAAAAAAAATTCTCATTAAAATTTCAACTTTCATTTTAGATTCAGGGAATACCTGTGCAGGTTTGTTACATGGATGATATTGTGTGATGCCAAGGTTTGGGGTATCATTAATCCCATCAACCAGGTAGTAAGCAGAGTACCCGATAGGCACCCTAGCCCCACCCCTTCCTTCATCTAGTCGTCACCAGTGTCCATTCTTCCCCATCTTTATGTCCATGTATATCCAATGTTTAGATCCCACTTCTAAGTGAGAACATGTAGTATTTGGTTTTGTGTTTCTGCATTAATTTGAATGCTTAAGATAATGGCCTCCAGCTGCATCCATGTTGCTGCAAAGGACATAATTTTATTTTTTTTATGGCTGCATAGTATTCCATAGTGTATATGTGCCACATTTTCTTTAGGCAATTCACTGTTGATGAACACCTAGGTTGATTCCATGTTTTTGCTATTGTGAATAGTGCTGTGATGAACATATGAGTGCATGTGTCTTTTGTAGAACGATTTATTTTCCTTTGGATATATACCTCGTAATGGGATTGCTGGGTCGAATAGTAGTTCTGTTTTTAGTTCTTTGAGATAATTTCTCATCTTTAATCATTCTTGATCACTTCGGATAACTGCAACAGTTCTGTTTTATTAAGTCTTGTAACTCAGCCTTTTTTCCTTCCTAATGTTGGAACATCCCCTAGTGGTGAAAGAGTGTACCAGCAGGCCATATACAAAGGCTATGCTTGTGTAGCTCAAAACCTTTTTGGTTGATATTTATTGTAGAAATTATTCCACCTGCCTTGTTTTACTGAAGAAGTTGAGACCAGCGTGAAGGAACTTGCATCATAGTTCATAGTTCATGTTGAGTTAATTGTTATTTAAGGAAAAGTTAAGGTTGTGTGGTTTTTTTTGTTTTTTTTGTTTTTGTTGTTTTTTTTTTTTTTTGGCTACTGTGCAACAAAACTTTTATTAACATTTTGAGCAGGTTCAGCTATCACTGAAACTGGTCATTTCTAAATTTAAATTGGGACAAATGGCTACGGTGCAGAGTTAATGCTGTTATTGGACACTGCGAATAGGAGACTGAAGAACTGACAGCCATGCCTCAGGTGGAGTCCAGGTGCAGAGTTGACTCTGGATGTTGTAATCGGAAAGAGTGTGATCTTCCAGCTGGTTGCCGGCAGAAATGCGCCTCTTCTGGTCAGGGGCATACTTTCTGGACCCTGAATCTTGGCCTTTACATTCTCAGTGGTGTCACTGGGCTCCTCCTCCAGGGTGATGGTCAGGGTCTTCACAAAGATTTGCATTTTGACCTGTTAGTGAATTCAGAGATACTGCAAATTGCGAGTCACCGCCACCGTTGCTCGACGAAGCCAGCCACTGAATCTAAAGTTGACCCTTGTTTTGTGCTCTTTTCATTTATTTTTGTTTGTTTTGGGGATGAAGTTGTAAATCCTACTGTTATAATGTAGTAAAGAACCTGGCACAAGATGCACACTTAATTCTTAGGGGAATTAGTTTGATAAAAATAATTGAGGGCTGGGTGTGGTGGCTCACGCCTGTAATCCCAGCACTTTGGGAGGCCGAGGTGGGCAGATTGCTTGAGTCCAGGAGTTTGAGACCATCCTGGGCAACATAGTGAAATCCCATCTCTATAAAAACACAACAAATTGGCTGGGCATGATGGTACACACCTGTGGTCCCAGCTGCTCAGGAGGCTGAGGCAATGGGATTGCTTGAGCCCGGAAGGCGGAGTTGCAGTCAGCTAAGGCTGTGCCACTGCATTCCAGCCTGGGAGACAGAGCAAGATGCTGTCTCAAGTTTTTTTTGTTTTTGTTTTTTAATTTGCTGTTACTTAAACGCTGTATTATGGGCACATGCTTTTTCATCTGGGCCAAAATGTAGAGGAGGTAGAACTAAATCTAATTAATAGAAATATACTTGTTAAAGGAGGCTTCAGAATGACAGCTTTCTCTTGTCTGGGGTAAGATGCAGTCAAAGAGAATGGTCTGATAGAGCACCATGATGTATTTCAAAGGTTCCTGCAAGTTGAGACCCAGGGTTGGCCTTGCATTGTAGAATTAGAAGTTTAGGCGTATATTCAATCAGCCATTCAGTTTCCTTCTAGAAGGCATTCAAAAGGCACTGATGTCTCTTCCTCACTGCCACCCAGCCCAGAGGTAGCTATTGTCACCGATTTATTGATGTATTCGCCTTTCTCATTATCTCAGGGGTAGGTGCCAGTTTTCTCTCTAAGCCATTTTGCTTCTGCCAGTTTTGAATATTCAGTCTAGGACTTATCACTGTTTCCTATTGCCTGCTGCAGCATTTTTCATCATAGATAGTAGTAATGTTTTGAAATCTATCTAGCAATCATAAGAGTCTTATAATTCTTAACCTTGAATATGGAATTTTAAAGTTACAGACTTGAGAACAATTTAGGGGAAAGTATGAAAGTTTTAAGAACACAGTAGTAGCTTGAATAATTGAAATAGAAAATCTCTCAATGATGTAAGTGGACATTTTGGGAATGCAAACTGTTTTATTACATTGCATATAAATGATATTTTGCATATTTTCTTATTTTATAAAGAGAGAGTAAAATGCACGTATCATTTGTCAGTCCAAAGGTAACTTCCCCCTTTTTGCCAAATACTATACAATTAGACAAAACTCTGTGGGATTTCTCTGAATAAAAGAGTTGATTTTGTTTTTTAAATAGTGTATATAAAGAAGTAATAAAGTACCTATCCTGGAATGAATGGTATAGTGTAGGCTAAACTCTTCTTTGTATTGATCCTAGTATAGGTAATTAGGTTATCTTTCCTAATTATAACTTATTTTGTTATAGCTATCACATTGTTTTGTAACATACAAAAAAGTATAATTATACAAAGACTCCACTTTACAAATGTAAATACAGTCTTGGTTTGGTGTATATTGGATACAATGGTCTTCCTTAAGCCTAAACACAGAAACAAAAGCATATTATAAGAGAAAGTCCAAGATGGGAAGTGATAAAGTGGGTATTGAGTAGAGCTTTGTTAAAATTTAGCTGGTATCCTTGTAAAATTTCCACGTATTCATTAAATTAGATTATGTCATTCTTATTTTTAGGAGCTGACTTGAAGTTTTAAGTTTTGCCCTCATAAAGAATTGTCACAATTTGGTTTTATAGTTGGATGATTCTGATTTTTGAAAAATTCTTTTTATATATATTTGTATAGGTATTAAAATTGAAATTGTTTAGTGAGTAGAGTTAGGGCTTTAAACGTATTGGGGCATATTTTATTTCAACAGCAAAAAGTAGAACTGATTTTGAACTGTACAAGGTTATCTTCTCAGTTGCTATAAATTTTACAAGTTTGAAAATAAAATAATATTTAGAATGCTAGCTGTGCTGTTTATATTTCAAGATCATTAAAGCACTCTTGGCTTGTGTGGTCTTTAAAGATGGGTTTATCAAATCTTTATTTAACGTTGGTAGGTATGTTTAATTCTCAGAAAAAAGATCTAGGACTACAAAACAAAGCAGGATAATTCCTTCTCTCATTCAGCAGTACAAGGTGTCACAGAAGTCTCAGTGAAGTTTTAATTTTTAAAACTCCAGAATTATATATGTTATAAACTTAAACACCGTTGAGAAAGTCAGTTACTTGAATTTCTTTTATACTTACTTATTTTTGTGATTTTTTTTTTTTTTTTTTTTGAGACAGAGTCTCACTCTGTTCCCCAGGCTGGAGTGCAGTGGTGTGATCTCTGCTCATTGCAACCCTCCGCCTCCCAGGTTCAAGCAGTTCTTTTGCCTCAGCCTCCCTAAGAACTAGGATTACAGATGTGCACCACCACACCTGGCTGATTTTTTTATTTTTAGTAGACATGGGTTTCACTATGTTGACCAGACTGGTCTCGAACTTCTGGCCTCATGTGATCCTCCTGCCTTGGCCTCTCAAAGTGCTGGGATTATAGGCGTGAGCCACTGCACTCAGCTGTGAATTTTGAATAATGCATTTTTTTGGTGTGTGTGTGTGTGATGGAGTCTTGCTCTGTCATGCTGGCTGGAGTGCAGTGGTGCAGTCTTGGCTCACTGCAACCTCCACCTTCCAGGTTCAAACAGTTCTCCTGCCTCAGCCTCCTGAGCTACCTTGCCTGGCTCATTTTTGTATTTTTAGTAGAGATAAGGTTTCACTACGTTGGCCACGCTGGTCTCAAACTCCTGACCTCAGGCATTCTGCCCGCCTGGGTGAATAATGCGTTTTTAATTTTAGTTTTTTACTTCAGTACTGCTGAAGATGGCAAATACTGACTGAAGGAAAAAATTAAGTTAAAAATGTGTTACTCAGAATTGCTTTGCTTGAACTTTTACTTGATTACAGGTCATTCTTTAAATCACTTTGTGAAATTACCTACTTTGGAATTGTAGGCACATACATAGACTATCCTTAAAAAAATTCAACACTGTCCCCCTCACTATTATAATATTGTTACAGCTCACGAGAAACTCAGGTTTGAAGCGAAGATGTCTTTGAGGTTTGGAGATTTCTGTGTCTGAAAACAACTCATCTTGTTCTAAGGAAAGAAATCTGACTAACTTTTGGCATAGTATAGGATAAATATTATACTTTAATTGTTTGTAGTAATTACATAATGTGAAAAAATAAGTAAACTTTCAAAAATTAACGTATTTAATTTAGTGAGATTTTTTTCCAGTAGCTTCACTTTGTCCCATACTGCTTTTTTTTTTTTTTTTTTTTTTTTTTTTAAGACTCGCACAGCAAATCAAGTTGATTATAAATTCAAGGAAGGGTTTGGTTAAGCACAATAGCCTATAAGCTCCTTGCTATTCAGATAACATCAAGACTCAGGCATGCACTGTGGAATGGGAACTTCGGTGAGCTAACTAGGATTCATTCAGATAATAGGAGCTCTACTCGTGACAGATGGCAGAAGGGCACATCTTCTGAAAACTTACTAAAAATTGGTGAATTACAGAATTCTAAATTTTAATATCTTCATCATTCTGAAAGCAGTTCAAACAGAACCAAAACAGAAATATTTGGCATAAAATTGTAAATTTTTTGTGCTTAGTTTTATTTTTATTCTTAAGAGCCAGCTTCTGAAAGCCGCCTAATGTCAGGAATTGGGAAGAGTGATGACACAGTGCTATTGGTGAGAAAATCCTTCAGTTTTTTTTCTCTGACGTAGAATTTGACTTGATTAAAACCATGGCTCCAGCAGTCCGCAAAAGTTATACTTCTGTAAGTTTATCAGTTTGGGTTTATCAGTTTGGTATTCATGCTTCAAATGTCTAATTAGATATATAGTAGAATTGTATTTAATATATATTTTTATCTTGATAAGCAGTGTATTTTAAATATGTTTATGTGGTTTTTTTTTTTATCCTCTTGGAGTCATTGAAATAATCAGGGCTTTTACTTATGTACATTTAAAATTTAAATATGTTTATAACATACATATGTTATAAATGTAAGAGCTGTTGGAATTGGCACATTGGAGTTGACTAAAAGTTTATGTGAAAAGTGAATTCTTGGGTAATTTCCTTTGAAGTATATAATGTACTCAAAGTGAATATATTAATTGGAGGTTTTTAGAGCAACTTTTTATTTGAATTATTTATTTTTAGCACTTTGGTAAAATTTGCTAAGACTTAATTTGCTTTAAAAACCAACTACATTTTAGAGAAATTACACTCATAAAAAGAGTAATGGTGTAATATGGTTAAAAAATTGTATTTTTAAAAGTATGAAAATAGGTTGCTATAGGCAGTGAACTATCAATAATAAGCCCATTTAAAACTAATTGGAATAGTTCTTTCTGTGGTCTAACTGTAGAAGATGAAGTGAAAAATATAATTATGCTGAACTAAGGTGAACGAACTCTTTCTATAGATATTTGGAGAAAAAATTTTAAATTTAAGTACATGGGCTTAGTGAAAACGTTGGATTTTAACAGCAGTTCCTTTCTAAAGTTATAAAACATGCTTATTCATCTATTTATGCGTACATTCTACATTGAAAAATTTGGATTTACAGGAGTGGGAAGTCTATAGGTTTGTGGGAAATTGATAGACAAGGGTGGAGAAGAGTAAGATTCAAAAACCGACAGAAGTTTGGTGAATTGAGTTTATGGTTAATACCTGGTACACAGTAGACTGAGTCAGTGGACTTTGGACCCCTAGAGGCAGAGTCCTCAATATTTGTGGCCCTCTCTGCCAGAAATAAATGTCTTCTGAAAATTTTCTTCTATCTAAAAGCTTCAGATGGGTGGATATTAATTTTTAAATTTTTAATTTTTTTAGCAATGGAGTCTCACTGTTCTGCCCAGGCTGGACTCAAACTCTTGGGCTCAAGTGGTTCTCTCATTTCAGCCTCCTGAGTAGTTGAGACTATAGGCATACACCACTGCACCCAGCTGTTTAATTTATTTTTTGAAAAGCTTTTCTATTATCAACAATTTCTACACATTAAAAAGTAGAAAGACTAGTATAATGGACTCCCATGTACCCATTCACTCAGCTTTTAACTTAGCTTTAGCAGTTATCAAACTCATGGCCATCCCCTGGTCAATAAAGATGGGTTTTTTAATTTAACAATTTTTAATTTTGAAGTAACTTTAAACCTACAAAAAAGTTGGTGTATCAGTGTCAGGTTGCTTCTTAAGTTCCTTGATTAGCCTTCTGATACTTGCATAGTCTGTTGTGGTATATTTGCTTATTACTGATATTGGTAATTTGCACCTCTCCCTCCCCATTTTCTTTCATTTTGATGAGTCTAGGTAGCAGTTAACAATTTTATGGATTTCAGAGAACCAGCCTTTTTGGTTTCAGTGACATTTCCTCTATCTTTCTGTTTTTTTATTTTATTTACTTTTTTCTCTGAATTTTATTTCCGTATAGCAGTTATTCTGGGAGTAATTTGCTATTCTTTCTCTGCTTTTCTTAAGGTGGAAGCTGAGGTCATGACCTTTCTTCTCTCAGAGACTGGAATTTAGTGCTGTAAATTTTTTTCTAAGTACTGTTTTTGTGGCATCTTACACATTTCAGTATATCATTTTTATTCAGTTCAGAATACTTTGTATTTTCCACTTTGACGACTTTGACCCATTGGTGTTTTAAAAGTTTGTAATTTTTTTTTTGAGACGGAGCGTCACTCTGTTGCCCAGGCTGGAGTGCAGTGGCGCGATCTTGGCTCACTGCAGCCTCCGCCTCTGGGATTCAGGCAATTCTTCTGCCTCACCCTCCCGAGTAGCTGGGACTACAGGCGTGCACCACCATGCCTGGCTAGTTGTTTTTTTGTTGTTGTTGTATTTTTAGTAGAGATGAGGTTTCACCATGTTGGCCAGGCTGGTCTCGAACTTTTGGCCTCAGGTGATCTGCCTGCCCCAGCCTCCCAAAGAGATGGGATGACGGATGTGAGCCTGCGCCTAGCCTTATTTACTTGAAAACAGTTGTATTATTTCAGGTCTTAGGTTTACGCTTTGTTAGGCAGTACCAGAGCAGTTTTTGTTTGAGGCAAAATTTATCCCACTAACTAAAGGAAAAATCTGAATACCCTTTCTGATTCCTTGTGGCTAATGGGGTTTTCCACTGTGGTTGGTAAAAATGGATATGATTCCCAGCCTTTTGTGAGCCCTGGTGGTTTAATCCCCTGAATCATTTTGGGTGGTTCTCTCCCTGGCCTTCGGTAGTTTCTTCACACACAAGTGCTGAGCGGTGCGCAGCTGAAGGCTTGAGGGAGTCCGTCTTGCAGATCAGTTGTCTTCCTAGTGGGCCAGACTCTCTTCTGGTGATCTCATCAGCAAACCTCATTGCTTTAAGTGCTGCCCAGACTTCCGGTTTCGTCTCCCAGACTCAGAGAAACTGCTGGGCTCCCTCAGAGCGACCTGTCCTCCCTCTTTGTGTGACCCGTGAAGTGTTTTCTGTCAGTAAAGTAGGACGGTTGTAGGGCTTGCCTAGTTTGTTTTTTGATGTCTCAGTTATCAGTTTTCTTCATTGCCTGATGTACAATTCCTCGAAAACGATTACATGATTTGTTGTTGCTTTAGGGCAGGAGGGCAAGGATGATCCCTTTTGTTTCAACTTGGTTGGAAGCAGAAGTCTCCATATGAGAATGCGAAGTAAGCCCTTCCCTGAGGAAGCAATTTTAGGTGGTGGTGATTGGAACTGGAGATAAGAATTGGTTATCAAAAACGACCCCATGGGATGTGGTGGCTCATTCCTGCAATCTCAGCATTTTGGGAGGCTGAGGTGGGAGGATTGCCTGAGCCCAGGAGTTCTAAACCAGCCTGAGCAACATAGTGAGACCCTGTCTCTATTTAAAGAAAACAAACCCAAACCCAAACTGACCCTGGTGACTGCTGAGTGATGACTACAAGATTCACTTTTGAGCCTTAAGAAGAATCACAGACTAAAGGTTAACCTCAGATAGTATTGTTTAGCTGGGACAGTGTCACAGCAAAAGGTCTTTGGTTTATCCTTTGATAGTAGGCCTGTATGGTATTATTAGTTTACACATTCAGGTGATGATGGCTGATCTTCTCTACAGGGAAAGAGGCTGGGCTTACTCTCACCATAGTCTCTAGTAGCAGGCGCAGCCCTTGAGAATAACTGACACCCAAAAGTGTTTGATTTTATGGAACATTATTATGGTGGACTAACTCTGGTAATATGCTCTAGGACCATTACACTGCCCTAGGTGGAGAAGACCTTGTTACCATGCCCAAAAGATTTCGTATGGTCATATGGCTTGTTTAGAGGAAGTTGGACCCGATATTGTGTAAGGTTTCTCCTTTTCCCCAGTGGCACCGAGTTCATTATCTTGCTGGTTATTTATTATTGTACCAATGTTTATGTATTCACATATTTGATAAGAATGTCATAGTTAGGAGTGAAATTATTAAAACGACATAAGTAACTGTATAGACAGACCCGTCTCTTTTGAGATGAAGTCTTTCTCTGTGGCCCAGGCTGGAGTACAGTGATGTGATCTCAGCTCACTACAACCTCTGCCTCCTGGGTTCAAGCAATTCTCCCGCCTCAGCTTCCTGAGTAGCTGGGATTACAGGCACCCACCATTATGCCCGGCTAATTTTTGTATTTTTGTAGAGATGTGGTTTTTCACCATGTTGGCCGTTCTGGTCTTGAACTCCTGACCTCAGGTGATCTGCCTGCCTTGGCCTCCCAGAGTGCTGGGATTACAGGCGTGAGCCACCAAGCTCGGCAGCTAGACCCCTCTTTTTGGTTACTTTATGATAGAACATCAGGAAGTTTCAACAATGTTATGTATGGGGTTACTTTAAAATTCTGCATTTGGTTTTTACTTGGCTGTTAATTTATATCATCTTAAAATAAATAGGTATTGTTACTTAGTGCACATTTTTAAAATCAGGTCATTGGCCGGGTGCGGTGGCTCAAGCCTGTAATCACAGCACTTTGGCAGGCTGAGACGGGCGGATCACGAGGTCAGGAGATCAAGACCATCCTGGCTAACATGGTGAAACCCTGTCTCTACTAAACAATACAAAAAACTAGCCGGGCGAGGTGGCGGGCGCCTGTAGTCCCAGCTACTCGGGAGGCTGAGGCAGGAGAATGGTGTGAGCCCGGGAGGTGGAGCTTGCAGTGAGCTGAGATCCGGCCACCGCACTCCAGCCTGGGCGACAGAGCGAGACTCCGTCTCAAAAAAAAAAAAAAAAAAAAAAAAAAATCAGGTCATTTAGTCAGTAAACATTTTTGAGTGCGTACCGTGTGTCAAGCCTGCTGTGCACTGGGTAGATGAGTAGAGTATGGGATCTGAAACGAAGGCATTAATATTCCCATCGTGAGATCAGCCTCATCTAAAGCAGTGGTTATCAAACTCGGGGGGGCTGAAACCCATTTGCTTCTTGAAAATTTTTGTGGATACTAAAGAGCTTTTATTTATGTGGACTATAGCTATTGATACCATATATGAATTAAAACTGATATTTTAAATATTTATTAAAAAAATAAAATAATTACATTTTAAGTAACATTTTTAGAAGATATTTTCTGAAAAAACAAAAAGTTAGAAAACTGGCATGGTTTTACATCTTGCAAATTTCTTTAATGTGTAGCTGAATGTTTAATATTTGAAATACAAAAAAAAAAAAAAAAGGAAAAATATGTCAGTGGGCTCAATGAATTTTTTCCCTGGACAAACTTTCTAGGTAGTCAGAAGCAATCAGAAGGTTGCCCGGTGGACTTGGAATTGAATGCTGGAGTCAGCCGAGTGCTCTCCAGTAGGAGTAACCTGCCATAGCGATTGGCTCTTGGCCAGGGATTGCCATTTATGTAATTGGTGCTCAGTCAATATTTATTGGATGATTAATAATCTCTGAGAAGTTTTTGGGTTGGTTTCACTGCTAGTGTTGTAGCTCTTTACTATGCTACAGGGCATAAATTTGAGTTGTGTGAAGTACTTTTAGCTCAAGATGCTTAAACTAGACTACTTCTGAATCTGTGGAATGAAAAAGGAAGACTCTGTTAGTAGTTCCTCTCAGAATATAAATTGTTCTATATCAAAGTTGTTGCTAGTCTGAACGAATTAATGAAATATGCCATGTTTTGTGGTAGTTAAGTAATGCAGGTTGAAGCACTGGTATCCCATTGAAAATGTCATTAGAGGCTGGGCGTGGTGGCTCACGCCTGTAATCCCAGCACTTTGGGAGGCCGAGACGGGCGGATCACGAGGTCAGGAGATCGAGACCATCCTGGCTAGCACAGTGAAACCCCGTCTCTACTAAAAAATACAAAAAAATTAGCCGGGCGAGGTGGCGGGCGCCTGTAGTCCCAGCTACTCGGGAGGCTGAGGCAGGAGAATGGCGTGAACCTGGGAGGCGGAGCTTGCAGTGAGCTGAGATCCGGCCACTGTACTCCAGCCTGGGCGACAGAGCGAGACTCTGTCTCAAAAAAAAAAAAAAAAGAAAATGTCATTAGAACCAGCTAGCACTTTAGAAACTACTTATGTGTCATCTAAAGTTTGATACATCCCATGAGCAAGTGATGAATACATCACTGCTTTGGAAGAATTCATACTTAAACAAAATTTTATTAAATATTAAAAGAACACTTCAATGGTATAAAACAGTGGTCCCCAACCTTTTTGGCACCAGGGACTGGTTTCATGGAAGACAGTTACGGGTGGGGAGGGATGGTTTCGGGATGAAACTGTTCCGTCTCAGATCCTGAGGCATTAGATTCTCATAAGGAGCGTGCACCCTAGATCCCTTGCCATGCGTGGTTCACAGTAGGGTTCGTGCTCCTATGAGAATCTAATGCCGCTGTTGATCTGATGGCAGGTAGAGCTGGGGCAGTAATGCTTGCTTGCCTGTCACTCACCTCCTACTGTGTGGCCCTTTTCCTAACAGGCCGTGACCAAGGGGTTGGGGACCCCTTGTATAATAGACAGTTGATGGAATGAAGTTGTATCGTCTGCTGAGATAGAAAATAATTCACTAACATTTGTTCCCTTTTTTCCCTCAGTGATCTTCCATTGTTTTGAAGCACAAGACCTTTAAACCACTGTAGGTATGGACAAGGAAGAAAGGAAGATCATCAATCAGGGTCAAGAAGATGAAATGGTAACCAGCTGTTCTAATTTACTTGTGAAGTATGAAGACTTTCTCTCTGCAATTTATTATTTTAGGGACTAGAAAAAGACAATTAACAGTAGCAGCAGCAGCTAACTCAGTGGGCTTCTTTCTTCATCCTGTGCTTTTGAATTGGGATTGTGTAGTATGTCTATTAGTTGCTTTTAGTATAATTCTTTTTTTACTTGTGGTCTGTTAAAACTTAGAAGTATGTTTTTGCATTTGGTGATTTAAGAGGTAACATTGGCTAATATAATCCTAAATAAAAGATTTAAGTATAATACCAAATAAAGATTTCTCATTTTGACTTACAAAAATTTTCTAAAATCAGCTTTCTCTACTTTCTGTTGGTGGGAGCCAGAAAGATGTCAGGTAAAGTATAAGATGCCCTGTTAAATGTAAAAATCATATAATCAAGGGAGAAATTTTTAGCATAAATATGTCCAAATGTTGCATGGGACAGACAAAAGGATTATTATTTATTTGAAATTTTAATTTAAGTGGGCCCCCTGCATTTTCATTTGTTAAATCTGGCAATGCTTGTTGGGGGAGCTAACCTGAAACTATGAGACAATTTGTCAGTGGATCAAATTGATCATTTGCAGTGGTATTGGGACAATTAGTAAATCATTTGGGAAACAGTAAATTAAAATCTATTCATCCAGATGTACTGTGATACTCTCAATTATATCGTGCAACAGAAATAACATGTTAGTGGAAAACTAGTGAAATCCTAAAACAGAGTTTAGTTAATAGTAATACAGCAGTGTTAATCTATTGATTTTTAACAAATGTACCAGGAAATGTTAACATTAGTGGAAACTGCACAAAGGATGTCAGGAACTTCATAATATTTTTGCAACTTTTCTATAAATCTAAAATTTATCTCAAAATCAAATGTTAATTTAAAAAAAAAGCCCACCTCATAACAAGATAAATTCAAGAAGAATTAAAAAGATATGTAAAAATGAAATTGCAAACATTCTAGGAAAGTGTACCAAATATGAATTTACTATATCAGTGGAAAAGAATGTATTAGGCATAAATTAAATATAAAAACAAAGTGTAAATACCAACAAATTTACTTAAAATATTACAGTAAACTGGTCAGAAACAAAATTTAAAGGTAAATTATGGATTGGGAAAATACAGTTTATGTGAGAAGACAATAATACCTATCTGGGAAACAAAGAACTTTGGAATGTATTTATCTGCCGTATCGTTTGATAATTAATCATGTGATTGATGTGTCCATGCAGGAGATTTATGGTTACAATTTGAGTCGCTGGAAGCTTGCCATAGTTTCTTTAGGAGTGATTTGCACTGGTGGGTTTCTCCTCCTCCTCCTCTATTGGATGCCTGAGTGGCGGGTGAAAGCGACCTGTGTCAGAGCTGCAATTAAAGACTGTGACGTAGTGCTGCTGAGGACTACTGTAAGTTTATGTGTTTACTTGTAGCTGGTTATTTAAGGAGTAAAACAGTGTCTCTGCGTGTACTTTATTCAGAATAATAGATGAAGGGAACATCGCTGCCTGGATAAAATGAGGAATGCTAATTCTAGTATTTCTAGAGGATTTGTATTTGAATTAACTATTATTATAGTGATTAGAGTTTAAAGGAATCTTAAAGGTGATCAAATTCACCCCCTTCCTTTCATATCTCTTATTGCCCTGAGAGATTAGATACTTGTCTGTTAAGGCTACTGGTCCATTAGGACTGTAGTCCAGATCTCAGTCACTACGCCAGCTGCCTGTCTGCTGTGTGATGCTGATACATCTCAGCCTTTTTTCTTTTTTAAAAATCCTAACTGGAAGCATATTTTAAGAGGTTTTAAATCTAGTCTAAATATATAGGCTAATTAAGGAATTATTCGTGTTATTTTATGAAGTATTGATGTACTTGTTGGTGAAATATGTCATAAAAACCATGAGCAATGGAAAGCACTTTATATTTGAATTTAAGCATCCTCATGAAATGGTTTAATATTTAGTGAGTAGGAATGATGTTTCCTCAATTAGAGATGAGGAAATAATGTCTTGTGAAGAATGGAAATTAAATGAAAATACAGGCAGTTTTATATAAAATTGACTCCTTACCCTTATCCCTTTCTCTTTAAGGATGAATTCAAAATGTGGTTTTGTGCAAAAATTCGCGTTCTTTCTTTGGAAACTCACCCAATTTCAAGTCCAAAATCTATGTCTAATAAGCTTTCAAATGGCCATGCAGTTTGTTTAACTGAGAATCCCACTGGAGAAAATAGGCACGGGATCAGTAAATATTCACAGGCTGAATCACAACAGGTATTGTGATCTTAACGTCAAAGTTTCTTTAAAAATCAGAATTGTTACATTTTATGCTATCATGTATATTCTATAATTTTGTGTTTGCAGTTAATGCTTGAGATAAATTTAAATGCATATAAAATATTACATATTACTATATATAATGCTATATATAATCCTATATATAGCTTTTAATAGAAGTAACAGATTACTTGTCACAAATGATAGTATGCTTTTTGGTGTAACATTTATTTGTGTTCCACAGATTCGTTATTTCACCCATCATAGTGTAAAATATTTCTGGAATGATACCATTCACAATTTTGATTTCTTAAAGTAAGTATCTTCCTTTTGTTTGGATTATACTTTGAATATCCTGATAACATTCTAGGTAGAAAAGAGTCCATTCTAGTACTCATAAAATTGCTGAGGTTTTAAATTTCTATTCACGTATTAACAGCACCTTGTTGCTGTTTGAAGGCTCATTAGCCATTTTAAAATAAGTCCCACCGCAGCTTGCACCATGGCAGCATTTACATGAAACTTAAAATCAGTATGATGCCAAAGTCTACTGAGTCTGAGTTCTTACCTGTTGCACCTCAAAGTGACTTTGAGTATACCTCATAGCCTGTATCTTAACTTAGAGTATCTGAATCATTACCTGTTTACTGACACTTGGAGCCTGTGGTACTTGAGGAGTAGAGTAATAGGCAAATAGAAATTAATTTTACTATGTAGATAAAGAATGGGGCAAGCTGTAGTAATTCCTTTATTAGTACAAATTAAGATTCTATTTTATTGCTCTTAGAATGATTATTATAAATACTCATTAATATCGTTGCTTTAGAGTGCCAAAGGAATTCTTAATTTTAGCGGTAAAAAGAAAATCATGTTATGAACATCTAAAATATTCATACCTGTAAGTTTCTATTGGAAGTAAAAAATAAAATATTCATGCCTGGATTTTTTACTCAGATACACTAAAGAATTGGAACATTCTGGAATGGGCATGGGCATTTTTACATGCCTAGTTCTAAAAACCATTCCTGATTAAGAACTATTGCCTTAAAGAAAATTGGGCCAGAAGCAGTGTCTCATGCCTGTAATTCTAGCACTTTAAGAGGCCAAGGTGGGTGGATCACCTGAGGTGAGAAGTTCAAGACCAGCCTGGCCAACATGGTGAAACCCCATCCCTACTAAAAATACAAAAAATAATTAGCCAGGCCTGGTGACGGATGGCTATAATCCCAAATACTTGGGAGGCTGAGGCAGGAGAATCGCTCAAACCCGGGGGGCCGGAGGTTGCAGTGAGCCGATACTGCACCACTCTGCTCCAGCCTGGGCAGAAGAGCAAAACTGCGTTTCAAAAAAACAAAGAAAATTGCCAATGGGCTGTCATTTTGTTTAAAAAAAAATTTTTTTTTTTTTTTTTACTTGGCACTGGCCCTTGCTGCCTTCTGGAGAAGTCATCAAATTCAGTGGGAAGAAATGTCAAACATATTTACTGTGTGTCTTTTGCCAGCCATAGAAACTTAAAAATTTAAACTTATTCCACTGATTGCAGTGAATTATGAAGCTTAGCTTTCCAATGTGGAAAATGTGAAAAAGGGTTGAAATTAAGTATATGTAAGACTCTCTTTGCTTTAGAGTTTTATAGCTGGTATCTCAGTTAAAATAAGCATAATTAAGGCATGGGGTGGTGGCTCACGCCTCTGATCCCAGCACTTTGGGAGGCCGAGGCGAGTGGATCACCTGAGATCAAGAGATCGAGACCATTCTGGCCAACATGGTGAAACCCCTTCTCTACTAAAAATACAAAAATTAGCTGGGCGTGGTGGCATGTGCCTGTGGTCCTAGCTACTCAGGAGGCTGAGGCAGGAGAATCGCTTGAACCCAGGAGGCGGAGGTTGCAGTGAGCTGAGATCGTGCCACTGCACTCCAGCCTGGCGGCAAAGCAAGACTCCATCTCAAAAAAAAAAAAAAAGCATAATTAAGATATTTTGGGAAAAAGTAGATATGTTAGTTGAATCCCATTTGTAATTACTACAGATTTTAGGCATTGTCTGTGACTCGTAAATTCTGCACTTCAAACCAGGTATGCATTAGGGAAGGGTTTGAACTGATGCTTTTATGGAGATGGAAGACAATGAATAGAAATTCTTAGTTTGACTCTAAAATTGAAAAGGAGAAACTATGTAGCTAAAAAGTAAAATTTTTTCATCTTTGGTTTAGAATTCTCAAGTTATACTTTATCTTAAAATTTTAAAGTTTAATTTTAGTTATTACACCTTTGGCACAGTCTTAAGGATAATGATATTATTATATAAACTTGAGTATTTAGAGCCATCTCATCTATCCTGCAATAAATACATTGAATAGTTTTGAAGTTGGGTTTGAGACTTAGATTTGTCATTGTTTATCTTAAGAATTTGAGATTTAAAAATTCTCATTTGTTCTCTCAATTTTTGTTAAGGGTTTCTAAGCATTTGTAAGGAAGTCACACCTTTATAAAATCAGGCATATAGAAAAATGAGGCGTTAAGAAATTTGGATATTTTAAACTTTGTTTAAAGTAAAAACTTTGGATTTATTTAGGGGACTGGATGAAGGTGTTTCTTGTACGTCAATTTATGAAAAGCATAGTGCAGGACTGACAAAGGGGATGCATGCCTACAGGTAATTTTTATCCAACTAAAGTTAGATCTTCTCAAAATTCCTGAAAGCAGTAGTATACATAGTCAACCCTTTACCATATAGTTGTACATATTAACAGATACTTAAATATTACAGACATAGTAGTTGAGAATTTATTGATATTTTATTTGGGTAAGACTGTCTTGTCAGTTTAAGAATTATAAAAATGTGAAAGCTGATATTTTGGAATTGGTATCCCTGAAATTATACCGTATTTCATCAGTTCCCAGGTGCACATTTTTCTACCTTTTGACATCTCTGAAATTGGGATGTGTCACAGAGTTGGTGAAGTGTCATTCTTGATCATATAATAATGGTATGCCTTACAATTGATAGTTCAAATTCACCGTAATGAAAAATTGTAAATTGGGAGAAGTAATCTTCTTTATAGTGTTACTCCTTGTTAAATCATAAAAATACACCAGTGTATTGCGTATGTTAAAGATAAATGCCGGCCGGGCGCGGTGGCTCAAGCCTGTAATCCCAGCAGTTTGGGAGGCCGAGACGGGCGGATCACGAGGTCAGGAGATCGAGACCATCCTGGCTAACACGGTGAAACCCCGTCTCTACTAAAAAATACAAAAAACTAGCCGGGCGCGGTGGCGGGCGCCTGTAGTCCCAGCTACTCGGGAGGCTGAGGCAGGAGAATGGCGTGAACCCGGGAGGCGGAGCTTGCAGTGAGCTGAGATCCGGCCACTGCACTCCAGCCTGGGCAGCAGAGCGAGACTCCGTCTCAAAAAAAAAAAAAAAAAAAAAGATAAATGCCATTTTTAAATTCAATAAGAAATTTTCTTACAGTTCTGTAGCATGTTCTTTCAAAGGGGTAGAACATAAAATTCACTCATTTAGACTTACACTTCATAAAAGTCAAGAATTACTCTATCATATGGAAAATACTACTGTAACATAAGGAATTAAGTGGAAACATTTAAACTTTAAAAGCATTTTCTTTTAAAGTCAAATGTACAATGTGTTGAACTAAACACTGTTAGTGCAGTATTAAAAAAAATAAGATCCCTCCAATTTATTTGGTTTCTTGCAAAAGTTAATTGTAATTCAAAATTGTTAAGATCCAGTGTGTTCAAGGATGCAAAAGAGAACCTTTTGCTCACATGGTATTATAGACTAGTGGGAAAGATACTTGTCACACATAAAGATGTGAGACAAAATGAAGTTAAATGCTACCAGTATAGGTATCTACTATTGACTTCTTTGTTTTAAATTCTGTAGGTAGAGAGTTTGAATTATAGAAGATAAGTGTGTGGAGACATGAATAAGAACAGTCTGTGGTTTAAGCCTTACCTAATACAATGCCTTTCATAAATTATGCTACTATTATATAATGTAATAGTATTAATGTATTTTCCTGTTATAGAAAACTGCTTTATGGAGTAAATGAAATTGCTGTAAAAGTGCCTTCTGTTTTTAAGCTTCTAATTAAAGAGGTAAGACTATTTATTGTATATAACTCAACAGTCATGATCAATGGATTTGTCAATTTGGAAAGAGTGGTGATTAAGATATTCTTGGTTTTCTTTTTCCTAACCTCTTTTTGCGTATTTTTACTTGGAAGGTAAAGACGAAGAAATTTACTCTGATAGAGAAAGAATCTGGGGCATGTATTCTTAAAACTTTGTCTAGTTTTGCTTTTATTACCTGCTGAATGTCTAGCAGAGTTAGGTTCACCAATCTCATTCTGGTTTTTGGCTAAAGCTCAAGAATTAGCTGTGTTAGGTGAACACTTTTAGTGGTAGAAGGAAGATGGTTTTTCATCAGTTCCTGAGAGTGGACGTGTAATGTTGCTTATGAGCATAGCATAGTGTAGTGATTAGGAATTGGAAAGCCTGATTGGTAATGTGGTTCTATCAGTAACTAGCTCTGATCTTTAGTACATTCTCTCTGTTGCTCCTTTAGCTATTAACTTGGGATAAGTGTTTTCTAATTATCTCATTTGGTTTCCAGGTAAAATGAGACTATATCTAACTATATCTATATGAAAGTGCTTTGAAAAGTACAGAAGCATCAATTTTAAGACATTGGTAGGGGGGTGGTTAATGAAATTGATAAAATACCATGACATTTGGGTAGATGAAGTTCATTGCCAAGGGCTCCCTTTATCTCTTTTTCATTCAGGAATTAATACTTATTTATTATCTTAGAGAAAGCAAAGTTACATAACTCATTAACTCACATTTGTCTTTCCTTTGGCCTCCAGTGAACTTTTGACATATAAGTAAATTTGTGTTTTGAGTTTATAATAAGCAAATATTTGTTCAGTTTCATTAAAAGTTTTGTATTCTATTAGCCCAGAGCACAGTAGTTGGAAATAAATGTACTTTATTGCCAAAGCAGATTGCAGAATAGCTAAAATCATACACTTACTATCCTTTTCTAGCCGAGTCTATATTTGGATGGTATGAATCTAAATGGATGCCAGTAATTTAAATTAACCTTATTTAGCCAAATTATAGTAGTTTAATAATAATAATTGAGTATGATAGCACATTGCCCTACTTTTTTTTTTTTTTTTTTTTTTTTTTTTTGAGATGGAGTCTCACTCCGTCCCCCAGGCTGGAGTGCAGTGGCGCGATCTAGGCTCACTGCAAGCTCCGCCTCCCGGGTTCACGCCATTCTCCTGCCTCAGCCTCCTGAGTAGCTGGGACTACAGGTGCCCGCCTCCATGCCCGGCTAATTTTTTTGTATTTTTTTAGTAGAGACAGGGTTTCACCATGTTAAGCAGGATTGTTCCATCTCCCGACCTCATGATCCGCCCGCCTCAGCCGCCCAAAGTGCTGGGATTACAGGCGTGAGCCACCGCACCCAGCCTGCCCTACTTTTTAGGGAAGTACATTTTGCTGTAGAATACTATGGAACTTATCCTGTACGTATTTGTATCTTTTTGGTTAATTGTCACATGAAAAGGTGGACAATCTGTATGGTCATTAGTATCTCATTCAGTTTGACTTTAAAATTTTGTTTTTTAGGTTCTCAACCCATTTTACATTTTCCAGCTGTTCAGTGTTATACTGTGGAGCACTGATGAATACTATTACTATGCTCTAGCTATTGTGGTTATGTCCATAGTATCAATCGTAAGCTCACTGTATTCCATTAGAAAGGTAAGTTCAAGTTTATTATGGGTTTCACAACTCTATTTGTATTTTGTAATAACATCTGAAGTGTGTAGAGTAGTACTCGGCACAACGTAAATTCTCAATGCAGTCATTATTTTAGTTGCATGAATATGTGTTCCTTCTCCCCCTCCCTTTTTTGTTTGTTTTGCGGGGTAGGAGGTTGGGGATGGCAGGTGCTTTTTAGAGTCACGACTCTACCACTTGACTGTCTAGAGGCCATAGGGATCTGTGGTTGCTGATCACAGACTGGAATACTGGAAGGTACTGTTTTCAGGGCTATCCTGCTAAAAGTGCTTCTTGTTTTGTCTTGAACTAAAAGAATGAATAATTTGAATTTCTGACTCGACATTTTATAATGATGGAGTGATATACATTTATTGAATTAACTTATTTTTTAGCACTCTGGCTTTTTTCTTGAGTAGGTTCATATTGGCTAGTTTTTAACTTCTTTTTCCTCTTTCAGCAATATGTTATGTTGCATGACATGGTGGCAACTCATAGTACTGTAAGAGTTTCAGTTTGTAGAGTAAATGAAGGTAAGTAATTGAAGTGAATGTTGGAAGAATAAATCAAAAAAGATACCTGTTAGGCATAATGTGTGAAGTAAGCCCAAAGTTTAATACATATATATTCTTTGATTGATCAGTCGATTGAGTCAGTGTCTCTGTCACTCAGGCTGCAGTGCAAAGGCGCAATCTCAGCTTACTGCAGCCTTGACCTCCCAGACTCAAGTAATCTTCCCACTTTAGTCTTCCGAGTAGCTGGGACTGCGGGTGCATGCCACCATGCCCAGCTAATTTTTTTTTTTTTTTTTTTTTAAGAGACAGGGTTTTGCCATGTTGCCCAGGCTGGTCTCAAAACTTCTAGGCTGAGTGATCTGCCCACCTGGGCCTCCCAAAGTTTTGGGATTACGGGTTTGAGCCACTGCACACTGCAGCCGGCCTTTTTTTTTTGTTTAAGTCAATGGGGTTTCACTGTTGCCCAGGCCTGAGTGTAGTGGCTCAACTTACCCTCCTGTCTCAGCTTCCCAAGTAGCTGGGACCGCAGGCTTGTGCCACCATGCCTGGCTAAATTTTTTTTTTTTTTTTTTTTTAGAGAGGCGAGGTCTCACTGTGTTGCCCATACTCGCCTTGAATTCATGGGCTCAAGAGATCCTCCTGCCTCAGACTCCCAAAGTCTTGAGATTACGGTCTTGAGCCACTCTGCCTTGCACATACATTCATTTTTTTAAGAACTAAAAGTATATATTTCAGTTCCTGAGTTTGTATCAAATTCATTTATTTATATAAAATTGTATTTTTCTTCTATGTAACAGGCACTGTGCTGGGCTCTAGGGATTCGGTGTAGGGATAACAATGGTAACAGTAACAGTGAAGTGTGATAAATGCTATGATAAGGAGAAGTCAGTCAACTTATATATTAGGAGGAGCTCATTTACTGTGGGTATCAGGGATGACATCTTTGGTTAAGTGCTTTTAAGTGGTGATTATTTGAATTAGCCAAATAAGAGGTAGGTGAGAAGTTGATAAGGGGAGGCTGAGAGAAGGAGAGAAGAGTGTTCTAAATACCCAAAGGCCTAGAAATTAGAGATTGTGTGGACATTGTGAGAACTGAAAGAAGAAATTTAGTATGACAAATATAGCAACTATAAATGATGGCTAGCTCTCTGAGACATGTTAGGGATTTGGGCTCAGTCCAAAAGACAGTGGAAAGCCATTGAATGGTATTATTATTTTTTAATTTTATTTTATTTTTATTTTTATTTTATTTTTTAGATAGAGTCTCCCTCCCAGGCTGGAGTGCAGTGGCAGTCTTGGCTCACTGCAACCTCCGCCTCCCAGGTTCAAGGAATTCTTGTGCCTCAGCCTCCTGAGTAGCTGGGATTACAGGCATGTGCCACCACGCCCAGCCAGTATTTATATTTTTAGTAAAAATAGGGTGTCACCATGTTGGCCAGGCTGGTCTTGAACTCCTGGTCTCAAGTGATCCACCTGCCTCGGCCTTCCAAAGTGCTGGGATTACAGGCATGCACACCATCACACCCAGCTAATTTTTGTGCTTTTAGTGGAAACGGTGTTACCATGTTGGCCAGACTGGTCTGGTACTCCTGGCCTCAAGTGATCTGCCCGCCTTGGCCTCCCAGAGTGCTGGGATTACAGGCATGAGCCACTATGCATAGCTGCCATCGAAGGGTTTTACGCAGAGGAGTGATCAAGTACGTGCCCTTTGGAAAAAAGTCATTCTGGTGTCCACATTCAGACTGGTTTAAAGGAGAGTAATACTGAAGGCATGACCCCCCCCACCCCCCCTGAATCAAGGTAGGGATTGTGGAGATTAAAAGAAATGAGTTCGAAAGATACTGAAATGTGACCGTTGAACAGGATTTACCTCATTGTATATGAGGCCATGGAGCGGTGTCGGGCTACGTGGATGGATGTTGGTGCTATTTAGTTAAATAGGAAACTCTGGAAGAGAAGTAGACTTGTAAGAAGGGTAATGTTTTGGACATGTAACTTGTCTGGCAAAATGTTGAAGAGGTAA